>NW_025765895.1:0-94125 GCF_003918875.1 Haliotis rubra
CAGTAGCCACTTCGTTCAGTTACATGACTGTACTGGGGACATATCGACTCGAATAACAGGGGAGACAAGCATTTGGTACTGGGTACATATCGACTCGAATAACAGGGAGACAAGCATTTGGTACTGGGGACATATCAGCTCTCAGGAATAACGGGGAGACAAGCATTTGGTACTGGGGACATATCGACTCGAGATAACAGGAGACAAGCATTGGTTTGGTGCTGGGAACATATCGACCGAATAACAGGGGCGAGCATTTGGTACTAGAGGGACATATCGACTCGAATAACAGGGGAGACAAGCATTGGTACTGAGGACTTATCGACTCGAATAACAGGAGACAAGCATTTGGTACTTGAGGACATATCGACTCGAATAACAGGGGAGACAAAGCACTTGGTACTGGGGACATATCGACTCGAATAACAGGGGAGACAAGCATTTTGGTACTGAGGACATATCGACTCGATTAAAAAGGAACAAGCATTTGGTACTGGGGACATATCGACTCGAATAACAGGGAGACAAGCATTTGGTACTGGGGACATATCGACTCGAATAACAGGAGACAAGCATTTGGTGCAATCAGATATCATTTCGAATAACAGGAGACAAGACTTGGTACTGGGACATATCGACTCGAATAACAGGGGAGACAAGCATTTGGTACTGAGGACATATCGACTCGATTAAAAGAGGAGACAAGCATTTGGTACTACAGAGGACATCGACCCGAATAACAGGAGACAAGCATTTGGTACTGGGGACATATCGACTCGAATAACAGGGGAGACAAGCATTTGGTACTGGGGACATATCGACTCGAATAACAGGGGAGACAAGCATTTGGTACTGGGGACATATCAACTCGAATAACAGGGGAGACAAGCATTTGGTACACAGGGACATATCGACTCGAATAACAGGAGACAAACATTTGGTACTGGGAACATATCGACCCGAATAACAGGGAGACAAACATTGGTACTGAGGACATATCGACTCGAATAACAGGGGAGACAAGCACTTGGTACTGGGGACATATCGACTCGAATAACAGGGAGACAAGCACTTGGTACTGGGGACATATCGACTCGAATAACAGGAGACACAAGCATTCGGTACTGAGGACATATCGACTCGATTAACAGAGAACAAGCATTTGGTACTGGGGACATATCGACTCGAATAACAAGGGAGACAAGCATTTGGTACTGGGGACATATCGACTCGAATAACAGGGAGACAAGCATTTGGTACCGGGACATATCGACTCGAATAACAGGGAGACAAGCATTTGGTACTTGGGACATATCGACCCGAATAACAGGGGAGACAAGCGCATTTGGTACTGAGGGACATATCAACTCGAATAACAGGGAGACAAGCATTTGGTAACTGGGGACATATCGACTCGAATAACAGGGGAGACAAACATTTGGTACTGGGACATATGGACCCGAATAACAGGGTCGACAAGCATTTGGTACTGAGGACATATCGACTCGATTAACAGGAGACAAGCATTTGGTACTGGGGACATATCGACTCGAATAACAGGGGAGACAAGCATTTGGTACTTGGGACATATCGATTCTCGAATAACAGGGGAGACAAGCATTTGGTACTGGGGACATATCGACTCGAATAACAGGGGAGACAAGCATTTGGTACCGGGGACATATCGACTCCTCGAATAACAGGAGACAAGCATTTGGTACTGGGGACATATCGACTCGATTAACAGGAGACAAGCATTTTGGTACTGGGGACATATCGACTCGAATAACGGGAGACGAACATTTGGTGCTTGGGAACATATCGACCCGAATAACAGGGGAGACAAGCATTAATTACTGAGGACATATCGACTCGAATAACAGGGAGACAAACGCCTGGCCGAACTGGGGACATATCGACTCGAATAACAGAGACAAGCACTTGGTACTGGGGACATATCGACTCGAATAACAGGGGAGACAAGCATTCGG
Organism: Haliotis rubra; assembly: GCF_003918875.1. Taxonomy (NCBI): domain Eukaryota; kingdom Metazoa; phylum Mollusca; class Gastropoda; order Lepetellida; family Haliotidae; genus Haliotis; species Haliotis rubra. The sequence goes on from NW_025765895.1 coordinate 1,992, forward strand.
TACTGTAGAGGACATATCGACTCGATTAACAGAGGAGACAAGCATTTGGTACTGGGGACATAGCATCGGCTCGAATAACAGGGAGACAAGCATTTGGTACTGGGGACATATCGACTCGAATAACAGGGGAGACAAGCATTTGGTACCGAGGACATATCGACTCAGACAAACAAGGGGAGACAAGCATTTGGTACTGGGGACATATCGACCCGGAATAACAGGAGACAAGCATTTGGCAGCTGGGGACATATCAACTCGAATAACAGGGGAGACAAGCATTTGAATTACTGGGGACATATCGACTCGAATAGCAGGGGAGACAAACATTTGGTAACTGGGAACATATCGAACCGAATTAACAGGGTCGACAAGCATTACGGTACTGAGGACATATCGACTCGATTAACAGAGGAGACAAGCATTTGGTACTGGGGACATATCGAATCCGAATAACAGGAGACAAGCATTTTGGTACTGAGGGACATATCGATTCGAATAACAGGAGACAAGCATTTGGTACTGGGGACATATCGACTCGAATAACAGGGAGACAAGCATTTGGTACCGAGGGACATATCGACTCGAATAACAGGGGAGACAAGCATTTGGTACTGAGGGACATATCGACCTCGATTAACAGAGGAACAAGCATTTGGTACTGGGGACATATCGACTCGAATAACAGGAGACAAGCATTTGGTACTGGGGACATATCAACTCGAATAACAGGAGACAAGCATTTGGTGGTACTGGGGACATATCGACTCGAATAACAGGAGACAAACATTTGGTACTGGGGAACCATATCGACCCGAATAACGGGGGAGACAAGCATTTGGTACTGAGGACATACCGACTCGAATTCACAGAGGAGACAAGCATTTGGTACTGGGGACATATCGACTCGATTAACAGAGGAGACAAGCATTTGGTACTGGGGACATATCGACTCGAATAACGGGGAGACAAGCATTTGGTACTGGGGACATATCGACTCGAATAACAGGAGACAAACATTTGGTACTGGGAACATATCGACCCGAATAACAGGGAGACAAGCATTTGGTACTGAGGACATACCGACTCGATTAACAGAGGAGACAAGCATTTGGTACTGGGGACATATCGACTCGATTAACAGAGGAGACAAGCATTTGGTACTGGGGACACATCGACCGAATAACAGGGAGACAAGCATTTGGATACTGGGGACATATCGACTCGATTAACAGGCTTAATTTTGCACTGGTAAGCATTTGGTACTGGGGACATATCGACTCGATTAACAGGAGAGACAAGCATTTGGTACTGAAGGACGATATCGACTCGAATAACAGGAGACAAGCATTTGGTACTGGGGACATCAACATCGACTGAATAACCAGGGAGACAAGCATTTGGTACTGAGGAACATATCGACCCGAATAACAGGGGCGACAAGCATTTGGTACTGGGGACATATCGACTCGAATAACAGGGGAGACAAGCATTGGTACTGAGGACATATCGACTCGAATAACAGGGGAGACAAGCACTTGGTACTGGGGACATATCGACTCGAATAACAGGGGAGATAAGCACTTGGTACTGGGGACATATCGACTCGAATAACAGGAGACAGCATTTTGGTACTGAGGACATATCGACTCGATTAAAAGAGGAGACAAGCATTTGGTACTGGGGACATATCGACTCGAATAACAGGGGAGACAAGCATTTGGTACTGGGGACATATCGACTCGAATAACAGGGGAGACAAGCATTTGGTACCGGGGACATATCGACTCGAATAACAGGAGAGACAAGCGCTGGGTACTTAGGGACACATCGACTCGAATAACATGGAGACAAGCATTTGGTACTGAGGACATATCGACTCGATTAAAAGAGGAGACAAGCATTTGGTACTGGGGACATATCGACCCGAATAACAGGGGAGACAAGCATTTTGGTACTGGGGACATATCGACTCGAATAACAGGGAGAGACAAGCATTTGGTACTTTGGGACATATCGACTCGAATAACATGGGAGACAAGCATTTGGTACTTGGGACATATCAACCTCGAATAACAGGAGACAAGCATTTGGTACTGGGGACATATCGACTCGAATAACAGGGGAGACAAACATTTGGTACTGGGAACATATCGACCCGAATAACAGGGGAGACAAGCATTGGTACTGAGGACATATCGACTCGAATAACAGGGGAGACAAGCACTTGGTACTGGGGACATATCGACTCGAATAACAGGGGAGACAAGCACTTGGTACTGGGGACATATCGACTCGAATAACAGGGGAGACAAGCATTCGGTACTGAGGACATATCGACTCGATTAACAGAGGAGACAAGCATTTGGTACTGGGGACATATCGACTCGAATAACAGGGGAGACAAGCATTTGGTACTGGGGACATATCGACTCGAATAACAGGGGAGACAAGCATTTGGTACCGGGGACATATCGACTCGAATAACAGGGGAGACAAGCATTTGGTACTGGGGACATATCGACCCGAATAACAGGGGAGACAAGCATTTGGTACTGGGGACATATCAACTCGAATAACAGGGGAGACAAGCATTTGGTACTGGGGACATATCGACTCGAATAACAGGGGAGACAAACATTTGGTACTGGGAACATATCGACCCGAATAACAGGGTCGACAAGCATTTGGTACTGAGGACATATCGACTCGATTAACAGAGGAGACAAGCATTTGGTACTGGGGACATATCGACTCGAATAACAGGGGAGACAAGCATTTGGTACTTGGGACATATCGATTCGAATAACAGGGGAGACAAGCATTTGGTACTCAGACATATCGACTCGAATAACATGGGGAGACAAGCATTTGGTACTGGGGACATATCGACTCGAATAACAGGGGAGACAAGCATTTGGTACCGGGGACATATCGACTCGAATAACAGGGGAGACAAGCATTTGGTACTGGGGACATATCGACTCGATTAACAGAGGAGACAAGCATTTGGTACTGGGGACATATCGACTCGAATAACAGGGGAGACAAACATTTGGTACTGGGAACATATCGACCCGAATAACAGGGGAGACAAGCATTGGTACTGAGGACATATCGACTCGAATAACAGGGGAGACAAGCACTTGGTACTGGGGACATATCGACTCGAATAACAGGGGAGACAAGCACTTGGTACTGGGGACATATCGACTCGAATAACAGGGGAGACAAGCATTCGGTACTGAGGACATATCGACTCGATTAACAGAGGAGACAAGCATTTTGGTACTGGGGGACATATCGACTCGAATAACAGGAGACAAGAAAAGCATTTGAAATCATACTGCAGGGACATATCGACTCGAATAACAGGGGAGACAAACATTTGGTACCGGGGACATATCGACTCGAATAACAGGGGAGACAAGCATTTGGTACTGGGGACATATCGACCCGAATAACAGGGGAGACAAGCATTTGGTACTGGGGACATATCAACTCGAATAACAGGGGAGACAAGCATTTGGTACTGGGGACATATCGACTCGAATAACAGGGGAGACAAACATTTGGTACTGGGAACATATCGACCCGAATAACAGGGTCGACAAGCATTTGGTACTGAGGACATATCGACTCGATTAACAGAGGAGACAAGCATTTGGTACTGGGGACATATCGACTCGAATAACAGGGGAGACAAGCATTTGGTACTGGGGACATATCGATTCGAATAACAGGGGAGACAAGCATTTGGTACTGGGGACATATCGACTCGAATAACAGGGGAGACAAGCATTTGGTACCGGGGACATATCGACTCGAATAACAGGGGAGACAAGCATTTGGTACTGGGGACATATCGACTCGATTAACAGAGGAGACAAGCATTTGGTACTGGGGACATATCGACTCGAATAACAGGGGAGACAAGCATTTGGTACTGGGGACATATCAACTCGAATAACAGGGGAGACAAGCATTTGGTACTGGGGACATATCGACTCGAATAACAGGGGAGACAAACATTTGGTACTGGGAACATATCGACCCGAATAACAGGGGAGACAAGCATTTGGTACTGAGGACATACCGACTCGATTCACAGAGGAGACAAGCATTTGGTACTGGGGACATATCGACTCGATTAACAGAGGAGACAAGCATTTGGTACTGGGGACATATCGACTCGAATAACAGGGGAGACAAGCATTTGGTACTGGGGACATATCGACTCGAATAACAGGGGAGACAAACATTTGGTACTGGGAACATATCGACCCGAATAACAGGGGAGACAAGCATTTGGTACTGAGGACATACCGACTCGATTAACAGAGGAGACAAGCATTTGGTACTGGGGACATATCGACTCGATTAACAGAGGAGACAAGCATTTGGTACTGGGGACATATCGACTCGAATAACAGGGGAGACAAGCATTTGGTACTGGGGACATATCGACTCGATTAACAGGGGAGACAAGCATTTGGTACTGGGGACATATCGACTCGAATAACAGAGGAGACAAGCATTTGGTACTGGGGACATATCGATTCGAATAACAGGGGAGACAAGCATTTGGTACTGGGGGAATATCGACTTGAATAACAGGGGAGACAAGCATTTGGTACTGGGGGAATATCCACTTGAATAACAGGGGAGACAAGAATTTGGTACTGGGGGAATATCGACTTGAATAACAGGGAAGACAAGCATTTGGTACTGGGGGAATATCGACTTGAATAACAGGGGAGACAAGCATTTGGTACTGGGGGAATATCAACTTGAATAACAGGGGAGACAAGCATTTGGTACTGAGGACATATCGACTTGAATAACAGGGGAGACAAGCATTTGGACCTGGGGACATATCGAATTGAATAACAGGGTAAACATGCATATGGTACTGAGGACATATCGACTCGAATAACAGGGAAGACAAACATTTGGTACTGGGGACATACCGACTTCAATAACAGGGGAGACAAGCATTTGGTACTGAGGTCATATCGACTCGAATAACAGGGGAGACAAGCATTTGGTACTGGGGGTATATCGACTCGAATAACGGGGGAGACAAGCATTTGGTACCGGGGGTATATCGACTCGAATTAGGGGGGAGACAAACATTTGGTACTGGGGGTATATCGACTCGAATAACGGGGAGACAAGCGTATGGTACTGGGGGTATATCGACTCGAATAACAAGGGAGACAAACATTTGGTACTGGGGGTATATCGACTCGAATAAAGGGGGAGACAAACATTTGGTACTGGGGGTATATCGACGCGAATAACAAGGGAGACAAACAGCTGGTACTGGGGGTATATCGACTCGAATAACGGGGGAGACAAACATTTGGTACTGGGGGTATATCGACTCGAATAACCGGGAAGACGAACATTTGGTACTGGGGATATAAATCGACTGAAATCACCAGGGGAGACAGACACGGAGTACTGGGGAGATACATTTTCCCACGTTCGGTTCCGTATTCTTTTTGGCATTCGAGACAAACCAGTGACGTAAAACATACTTTACCTCGCATTGTCTAAGCGATAACATCAAAACGCAATCTATTGAAACCATTCCCAGTGTGCAGTGAAAGGGTGTTAATGTTCAGTCCGATAGAACCCCATTACAACCAGAATAGCCATTGTCTCGCAATTATGAAAATATGATATATGTATTCAATAATTACCTAATTCAATAATTGTCTACTTACGGAACATACATACAACCATGCTAAATGTCAACAGTATAACACAGTGCAGCATGTAAACAGAGCATTTCATCGTCTGGTGACAATGGCGTTGTGTTATGTTTTGTGTACGTGAAACAGATTCTACTCGTTAACCAAAGATATAATCAAATACCTTTGTGTCGTAGTTGAAGGGTGAGTGGGTGGGTGGGTGAGTGAGTGAGTGAGTGAGTTTAGTTTTACGCTGCTTTTAGCAATATTCCAGCAAAATCACGACGAGGGACATGGCCTTCACACTTTGTACCCATGTAGGGAATCGAACCCGGGTCTTCCGCGTGACGGGCGGTCGCTTTTAACAACTAGGCTACACCATCGCCCCTTCAGGATTTTGTAACATGACTCAACGTCGTTGTGTCCCACGTCTACGATGCTGATGCCATAAACCTGAAGCGATTACCAGCCAAAGTTGTACGTTTTCATATCACCATACACATCCACCTAAAAGTTATCAATGGGCAACCCCAGTACTCACCATTTCGCTGTAGACGATGTTGATGTGCGGGTGTCACTGTCATCACCGTCTCACCTTCGTGTGAAGAGCGTCAGTGAGATGCTATGATTGTAAATTGAGGAATCCCGTTACTTATACACCAGACCTGACTTGACCTGGATTGTGACTGGCTGAAGCTGGCGGTAGATGCTATTATATACATTGCGTTTATAACACGGACTTTGCATAACTGACTTCTACTGAGCCTAATGGTTGATAAATATGTGTATGTTATGGCCTGTGGCCTAAAGATGGCCTGTGTTTGTGGTCTTGTGTGGACGTGTGCCACCTAGTCTTCATAATCCCCGTGTGATTTATAACTTGTATATTTGTAAGCTATGTTACACGCTTGTGTTTGTTGGCTTGTTGTTTAACGCCACACCAAGCAATATTCATGTTATACGGCAGCGGTCTGTAAATAATCCAGACAATCCAGTGATCAACAGCATGAGCATCGATCTACACAATTGGGATACGATGACATGTGTCAACCAAGTCAGCGAGTCTGACCACCCGATCCCGCTAGTCGCCTCTTACAACAAACAGGGGCTGCTGAAGTCCAATACTAAACCAAATGTTGGGTTACGGGCTATGTAACACGCTGGTGAGTAGATCCTAGGTGGTACGTCACAGTAGTCAAATCCGGCTACGCATAACCCGCGAATACATATTTTCATCTACGCGTGACCAAAGAATGCATAATTCCTGCGGAAGGTCCACGGCTATTCATGAACAGCCAATGCTGTATCCGCCCGTGTTTGACCCACAAATAAAATATGTGAACAGACACAGATTCGCGCATACTGTCTGAAATAGGACTGTCAGAGATGAATTCCGTTTTTATCATTTAGATCACGTATGTAATATGATATTATGAAACATTAATAAACGTTCTCACGAAGAATGGCTAAAAACTGTACTTATCACAATATCAGTTACTACAACAAAAAGCATGCATATTTATTCCGTAATAGCATTCTGATATGGTAAGTATGATCTATATAACATTCAGAGCGTTCATCTACAGACTACATACGTCTGTGGTGCCCTACATAAACTCCCTTGCAAAAGAAAGTATAAGTTGGGTTTTACAAAATAACTTTATTACACAAATGAAAATCTACACAATAGTGATATGTGTCAAAGTAGAGGGTGATAAACATATAGCCAGAAACACAACCGACATCGCGGTAACGCTACCGCTTTAAGAAAGTAGTAAAAACACGTCTTCTAGTGCTATGCGAAAATGCATGTGCAGAACTTGGGTATAAAGCAGACGTTTTTAAACGTTCCACATGTCACTTAACCAAAACACATTAAAAGTAATGCCATGTTTACACCAGGGCACAGAGAAAGAGCCATAGGTATGGCGAAAATATAGGGGCCACACAAACCTATATTGCAAGGACGTTCGGCTGCACTCTCCTGACAAATTCAAGATTGTTCCAGCGCTACAATACAAAGGGCGAACTCAGGGCAGGCCACGAAGTGTCACCAGCGAACGAAAAGACCACTACATCCGCGGCAGCAACGGCGTTGGGTCGACGCATCAGCCTGTGGACCCTGTTGAGAAGATTGGGAGCAGTGGGAATCAGAGCTCGGCGTCCCTTCCGCGGCATGGCCTTAGCCCTTCGACATCGACAGAACCGGTTGCGTTGGGGGAGACAAGTTCTACGGTGGCAAGTGCGAAATTGGCAACGAGTGCTTTTTAGTGATGAAAGTCGATTTTGTTTGTTCCGCAACGATGGCAGAGAAAGGGTATTTTGACGTCGACGATTGGCCCCAGTTTGTGTTTTTCAGGTTCATCCTAATGGCGCAGGTTGGGTTATTGTTGTATATGGGGGGGTATAGACCTTTTTGGTCGGCCATTTTGTTTTTATGACGTAACATAGGTGTGACCTTTGTGTGACCTAATCGATTGTTGAACCCCACCCTCCCCTTTCCGGCCCAGGTGTGTGTGACCTTCAGGTTCACCTTAGTGGTCTGGGATTATTTTTTTATGAGTTTGCCGACTCGAGTGTTCACACAGCAAAATCCAACGTAGAATTAATATCACACAATGAGGTGGAATTTAGCTGCTATTTATAAGGTTAAAATATGAGAGCGCAATTTGTTAAATCACTAACCAGTTTAAAATACGCTATCACACAAGGAACAACTCCGAAGTTCTGAGTATTTATTTTACATATCTGTGAACAGTAAACGGTTGTAGCTGTTAAAATTCATGCGCCACCGTATATGATATGCGTGAATGGTGCGCTGTCTATGCACTACTGTGAGAACTACTACTAACAGCAGAATCGCTTGCTCGCTAAGCCGTAACTGAAGAGACATGTGACAGCTGTGATTGGATGAAATCGCGTAAGGTGTTATGTTTGTTAAAAGCACCTCCATCCAGTCATTAAAACTGACCACCATTTTAAGTATTTAATGCTGTCATTTGTATCACTTATGCTTATGCGTGTACAGATATGTTCAAGTAGGTGACAGTTGGTGCGGACCTGGGAGGGTTGATGTGTTTAGCTTCCTGTGTGTGGCTTCCTGTGCTCGCAAAGTTAGCCGGTTCATGTTGACCAGAAATTGTTTTATTGTAATTTAAAGGTCAGACTGTAATCATATGTACATGGAATGGTCGTTGATAATGTTCAATTTGATGGCACACAGCCTACAATGAATGTATGCTGACAAGTGGTCAGCTTCCGTTATGTAGGGAGAGAAGTGTCTGACCGGAATTAAAGACAGGAAATAGTAAGCAGTTGAGGACTGATGGTAACTGAATATCTCAAGTAGGGTGTCAAGTGGTTGTACAGTGATGAAATGATTTAGCATTTGTCATATATATTACTGGATAAGAAAACAAACCTACATGTGTTCTCCTGTAAAACTTTCCAGTGCTTTTTACTCAACATTTTAAAGCTGAACTTTACTCTCAAATTGCAAACATAAAAAAACATCCATGAATACTATATATGCCACTTATTTGACATCATGTGACACATAAGTTACTCACATGCCGTTAGCCCCTCTTATTCCACAGACAGTACAATGAAATACTGGTGTAAGCTTCTTGTGATTGTATTGTGTGGGGTAGGAAGAGGTTAGGACCTCCTGGTGTTAAGAATTGTATTGTAGCTTAAATGTATTCAGTGACATAGGGAGGATTATTTATCAGTTGTAAAACAAAGATTTGTACAACGAAGAGTTGTCTCATGTCAATCCTCCAGCAATGCATTAAGTGAGAGAGTGAGTTTAGTTTTATCTTGCACTCAGTAATATTCCAGCTATATGGTCTGTAAATAATCGAGTCTGGACCAGACAATCCAGTGATCAACAGCATGAGCATCGATCTCCCCAATTGGGATATGATGATGAGATGTGTCAACCATGCCAGCGAGCCTTCCCGAAATAAAAACCACCCGGAGACAGGACTTGTGACCTCAAACAGCTGATTCGTATTCATGCGCGTATTAATCCGAACTTCTCCAGCGGTATAACATGACTACGCTATGGAAATAGTACATCATAAAATCGCTTTGAAATACAACAAAATTATTATGTCTGGAATAATTAATTAACATTTGTTAATATGATAAAAATGATCTTTTAAATATATCATTGAACTTAATAACAGCTAAACATTTATTCGATCAAGTCTTTGCGACGGAACATCGTTCATTCACGACTGACGTGTTTTCTAGTGACGGGTGACTGTGTAGTGTTGAAACACACTCTGGCAAAAAATCTGTCTATTTTGGGGAAAGTAAACGGTTAAAAGTTGGGAAATCTAAAGGACAACCACCCCACGAATACATCTAGAAAAAGTTTTCTGTGAAAAAACGCAACATGTTTGAAGATTAAACAACATTTTGTTCTGTGGAAGGCGTGTTACACTCTCGTCTTGGTAGAGTACAGCAGTTCCAAGAAGGATAACTCTAGTCGGAATCCGAGTCTATGAAATGTGTGTATCTCTGCATCGGCTACTGGGACCAACCTCTCGGATTGATTAGGAATGCATGGATATAAAAAGTCATCTTGAAGAAGAACATTTAGCACTGATTCCGGTAAGAAAGGAGCTATTTTCTGGTTCGATGGCATGGACGCCGTGTCCGACTCACTTGTTACACTTTCAGATAATATTTTTAGTCGGTATCTTGCTGTTTCTATTTCCCCGAATTCATTTTTAACAACAAACAGGTTTGGGGAATTCAAGGGCTGTAAAATTATTATCACTCTTCCTATTTGGTCACCGTCAACTTTAACTAGGTAAGTGACCTTGATCGGGGTTAGCCTAACGGCTTCCACGTTTGTTTACAAACAATGCACACGATTGTTTTGGTGTTGTTTTTTTAAGATTATATAATTTAAAAAGACTACTGTTTATAACGCAATTTTATTGCAAAATAATAACGTCTAATAAAAAGATTATTCATATTCTTTAACCTTTATGTTTTCTTTTTTAAATCTCGGAATGTGTGATTACAGCACGTTCTAATTATCAATGAAACGGTAAAAGTTGTCAATGAACGTGGATCATGAAAAGTAGTTCCGTCAACCAATCATATTTCTTCTCTGCTTAGCTGACCAATCAACGTTGAGAATCACTGAAAAGCACGTTCAATTATCACAAAAATAATCACCTGTGTATCCTAGTCAGTATGGGTAATAATTTTTTTATTCCTAATATATGATATTAAAGATACGGAAACACACGAGATTAATAATCTCTTTATCATATAATGCCATTCTTAAAATTACTCTAAATAAAGAAGCAAATCGTACGTGAATGTATAGATGAAGAGAATCGAGCATTCGCGTAGGAATACTTAGCGGTACACCAAGGTGAAGGTCGTTCACGACGGCGGCATATGGTTGTGACATGTTGCTAATACAGTGCAAACAAAACTCATGCTTAAAATGAGATCTTTCTGTCAAAAAGGAACAACAAAACCGGGCAGGGTTTTCCTGGCAGTGTTTCTATTTTCATTGAGGGTAATCACCTCGTCAATATCAGTTTCTGATACCTGACGGAATCGATTCGTCGCCTGCATTGTGATCGATAGATCGAAATCCTTGTTTGGTACCTTTCTTAAACGATTGCCTTTCAGTCGTGCCTCATAATCCGTACCTTCAATGTGAACGAAGTACTCCGTTTCATGTTTAATTACTGCAGTAACAACTCCAGAACCTCAGTCATCAGTAAACTGCATAATGAATGCACTTGAATCATTCCTGTAGTCCATCAAGATAACTGTCATCACTTGTCATCTACAGTGATGTGGACACCTCTTTCTGGAACTTGGTCAGCATCATAATCTGTTGATTTGCATTCCGGTTGACCTCTTTATTGTTTTCTTTATCACATCCAACACACATGAGGTAATCTGTGGCTGCTCTGAAGTACAAAAAGATGCAAGTGTTATTATTTGTATTGAACAAACTTTATGGATAACAACTTCTTTTATTTAATAAGTGTGAGTGAGTGTAGTTTTACGCCGCACTCAGCAATATTCCAGCAATATGGCGGCGGTCTGTAAATAATCGAGTCTGGACAAGACAATCCAGGGATCAACAACATGAGCATCGACCTGCGCAACTGGGAACCGATGACGTGTCAACCAAGTCAGCGAGCCTGACCACCCGATCCCGTCAGTCGCCTCCTACGACAAGCTTCTGGCTTCCCCCGCCGTGATATTGCTGGAATTTTGCTAAAAGCGGCGTAAAATCAAACTCCCTCACTCACTCTTACGACAAGCATGGGTTACTGAAGGTTCATTCTAACCCGGACCTTCACGGGTCTTATAACTGTGACGTTTCGATAAAGATTCCTGTACCATTGTGAACAAATGCTTGGACAAGGTGAACTACCATACATGTATATCATGTACCTGCATCACAATATTTGGTCATATTTGTGAAACAATCAGTTTCAATGAGATAATAATAGCATTGACAAGCTAATTTTCTTTTGGCAGTACAAACTTAAGTCCAACAAAAATCACAATTTGTGAGGAAGCCTGTAAACAAGGTATTTACCGCTGTAAGTGGTTTCAGTCGGCCATTATGAAAGTATCCATTTAAGTAGAAGTAAAACAGGGTATATCTGAAATATTAACCACTTCAAATTTGGTCACCATAGTATAGCTCATGAGCTTCTTTTGTTTTGGGACCTTACAAAATTCACAGCTTCCCCTACCTCCCAGAAGAAAACGGGTGACCCCTCCCCTTAAACTCTACACCACCCCCACCACCCCGCATGAATGAATGAATGAATGAGTGATTGAATGAATCAAAGTTAAAAAAAATATAAAAAAATACATAAATAAATAAAATTAAAATAAATATACATCTGTGCATAAAATAAGCACCACCCTATATTCTTACCTATAAATTTTGTCTGAAATGAAATTCTAAACTCTTTAAAACAAATAACCTTTATAATTGAATAGAGCAAGCATTTAACATTTCAAAAACAAAAACATCATTGAAATTACCATGTATTTTAATTAGGATAATTGCCTATATTTAAAACAGGTGTTTTTTTCTGTCCTAAAACAAGTTTCCTTATTTTGAAAAGTGAAAATAATAATTGATTGTTGTGTGGCCTATAAATTCGTTATCTATTGTGAATGGATGAAAGTTTGTAAACTAGGATTGAGGAAAAGTTACAGTAAAACTAAAAATATGGGAACATTTTAAAATGCAATAAAAGTTGCTTTACAAACAAAACAAACACATTTTAGCTGTAGTGCCCTGATAGCCATGGAAAGGTACTGTAGCATTACTTTGGCTTGCTTGGATAACCTTTCTCTCATTAGGTGCCCTATTACAAAAGTTACTGTTCCTTAGTGACATAAGCTCCGCCCACTCATGAATATTCATGATTTCTCTGCTCTTACGACCATTGTAGGTTTTAGGGCACAACATCTGTTTTAGGGCACAACACAACACACGTGTCCAGTTGAGAAACTATCACTTGTTCTTTGAGTGGCATTGTGAAGGTAGTATGATAAACAGGAACGATTATTTTATGGATAGACAATTTCTTTATTGCAATCGATGCGACGTTACCGTGTAGATGCTGATCTTTACCTATTTCACAGCGCGTCGATTACAATAAAAAAAGTTGTCTATCCACAAAAAAACGTCCCTGTTCATAACTACTTTTAACGATTTATTCATTTTTTTCATATTAGACTGATAAAGACACATGACATGGAGCAGGTTTCTTTGCCAGCTGCAGATGAATGGCATATCGTTCCTTTATGAGGATATTGATGGATACATTCCTCGAACAAGGTAATGGCCTGACATTATTGCATCTACACCGAAACGTCGCATCGATTTCAATAAAGAAGTTGTCTATCTATAAAACAACCCGTCCCAGTTCATCACTAGCTATAACGGTTTATACATTTTAGCATATTAGACTGTAAAAAGATACATGCCATAGAACAGGTTTCTTTGTCAGCTGCAGATGAATGGCATTTCGTTTCTTTATGTAAATATTGATGGACACGTTCCTCGGACAAGATAATGGCCTAATATTATTGCTCTAACTTTAGTCGGTTTCAATTTTAATATCTACATGTATATGTTGTTTTGCAATGTCGATTTTCTGGTTCTACACGACCTAAGTGCCATATTCGACACAATAGACCACCAACTACTACTGCAAAGACAGACTCGATTTGTTTCCAAACAACATGATACAGCTGTAACACTGCTGAAACAATTATATACTCACGATATTGTCACAGCTGTACAATCGACTCTGCTTTTGGCCGAGATTTCTTATGAATGTGGAGAGAGTTTTGTCGCTTCTATTTAGAGATAACTTTTTCATCTATGGAAGTGCCTGGGACTAATTCTGCTCCTATCTCTCAAAACGGCACCAGTATGTTCTAGTTGATGACACCTCATCTGCCACAGCTCATCTCAAGTATGGAGTCCCTCAGGGTTCCGTGGTGGAACCTATCCTTTTCACCATGTATATTAAGGAGCTGGGATCAGTACTAGACACGTCCTCTGTCGGCCGACAACAATATGCAGACGACACACACCTGAATATGGTTTTCTCTCCCAATGGTACAGATGCTCACGATTCAGTTTCACTGGTAGCTGGCTGCTGTGGGGATATACAAGCTTGGATGTTTCAGACCAAGCTGAAACTGAATGAGTCATAGAGTGAATGTCTTCTCGTTGGTTCTCAGCACAGAAGGGCTAAGGCAGGAATCTGCGAATTCCACTTTGGAGACAGTCGTGTTCCTCTGTCGTCTGGGGTTAAGAGTCTTGGTGTCACCCTCGACTCGGATCTTTCACTTGGCTCTCATGTCAACAATCTTACCAAAACCTCCTTTCTTATCCTTAGGAATATTGGTAATGTTCGCAAGTGCCTGAAAAAGAACTCTACAGCCACATTGGTCCTGTCACTAGTTGTGTCACAGCTCGACTATTGCAATTCCCTACTGTCTGGAGCAGCCAAACAAACTACAACGAGTTCAAAATACTGCAGCAAGGACTGTTACACTGACTAAGAAATCACTCCTGTTCTCCATAGCCTTCACTGGCTCTCTGTGAAACAGCGTATCACCTACAAGATCCTTTGTCTTGCCTTCCAGTCTCTGTCCGGTCAGGCTCCTCCCTACATATCTGATCTGATTAAAACCTACACAACAGCGAGAATTCTACGTGCCCAAACTAAAACCCTGCTCCATGTTCCCATGGTAAAAACATTCCGCTTTAGGGTGAGAACATTTGCATATTCATCCAAAAATGCCTGGAACTCTCTGCCCCAGTACCTGAATGACTGAATCATTGTCAGCGTTTAAGACCCAACCCAAAACCTTCCTGTTCAGTCCTTCTCTGTGTAGCACTCATCTCCTCTCAGACATGTGCGCTTAGAGCGCGTATTGAGCGTGGATTCAGCGCGTTTCAAGTGGGCTATTATTATTATTATTTTTTAACAGATTAAGATGAAATTGCAGTAGAGAATGTTCGGGTGATCCTGGCACAGTCTGGCTGGTAAGACTCATCATCAGCTCAGGGCCCTTACAGCGAATGGGACTTCTCCCAGGAAACGCTGCCTAGTCGAACCCACCAAGAACTTTCCGGAGAATATGAAGACTCCCCAACACTGAAGCCTTCTGCATTACCCAGAGTGTCAGAAGGGCTGTACTCCCGGTAGAGAACCCGGGCACTCTCCTGATCTGCGCCAAGAGATCAGGAGGTACCAAACCAAGGGCACAGAAAACAATGGGGAGTCTGGCGACAGTTTACTTGGGATACAAGCAAGACATTTTTAAGGCGAGGTCCGCATATTTAGCACGCTTTTCACGAATTTTGCCATTCACATTGCTGTCCAAAGGGACAGAAAATTCAATGATATAAATAAATTCATTCTCTTTTCAAAAAAGGACAAGATCAGGTTTGTTGGCAGGAGTTCTTCTGAGACTAAATATGAGCCTACTACAAAGAAGTTTAAAGCTGTCATTTTCCATAACGCCCTCGACATGTTTAGGGCCATACCATGGATGGACCTAGGAGTCAAAGCCACAGGCATGGCGAAGACGATAGCAGAATCAATGAGCCATGTGCCATCATGCCTTTTAAGATATGATGTTTGTGCCAAGTAAGGGCAACCACTGACAAGGTGTTGGCCAGTCTATGTATATTCATTGCAAAGACGACATTTAGGAGATAAACATCATGTGTTGGCCAATTTCAGTATGTTATTGAGTATTTGAAGCACGGGAATTTATTTGGAACCGACGGCGTTAGCAATTTGTCAATTTAACGAGGGAGAACCCCATTGTTCAACACGGTTTTGAACTGTATTTCAGTTATATCACGGCGGGTCATGCACAAGTTGGTGGAAGCAGACACGACGCTGGTCTTAGAGATTTACCAGTTTCTTGAAACCCAAGAGTACAAACCTGGGTCCCGATCCACCAAACGTTTGTTGCGCTACGACATTCGTCAGCCTGTGATACACATAGTGTTACGACAGGTCGTAACGTTACGAACGCTTTGCAGATCGGGATCCTAGAAACGAAAGCCAAAAAATGGAATTCGCAATCACGACCACAGGTTTCTGGTGAGCCTAATGGAAGCAACTCTGATCTGTTTCTTCACCTTTGACAACTGTGGCATCAACACGATGAGATGAGATGAGACACATCTGTGAAATTCACTTTGACCAAACTTACTTTACTTTTTTCACATATTGGCTTAATCTTTTGATGATATATGCATTTTGATTAATGGCATTATATGGTTTTATTATGTGGGACTTCCATGAGAATGTTTCCCCTTTGAGTCATGAATACATTCGGTTATTTAGTTAATTTTAATAGCTTCTGATAAGGAAGGACATCCCATCATACACAGTACACCTACTTGTCCTTGTTTTATCCCTTTAATGTCGAGCTTGAGGCAGGGCAACAACAGCTAGTTACGTTGTAAACAACTTAAACTGGCCCCGATTTCTCGAAAAACATACTTAAGTCTGAGTTTTGACTTAAGTCAAAGTTTTTACTCAAATTTGAGAAAACACAGGAAAAATTCATTTCCCAGAATAAACTGAAATCAATATTAAACTGAAACTTAGTAGACAATTTGGGTTAGGTGGATAGATTACTTAAGTTGTTTGGGATTTTTTAATTTAAAAAATGCAGTCTTGTTAAACATTCAGCTGTTTCAAATTGTTAAACGCAGTTTGAAATTTGAGTAAAAACTTAAGTATGTTTCGAGAAACTGGGGCCTGGACTTACGCCAGTCTTAGTGCTATGGTCTTTTTGTACAAAGGACATAGTCTTTCAACCACTTTAGTGAACATGCACAGCAATAGTGCTGACTAACCTAATGCAATTATCACCAAGAACTGAAATCAGGTTTCCTCCATGCTCAAATGCCTTTGAACAGCAGTCCAGATACAGGGGCGGATCCAGGATCTTGGAGAATGGGGAGGTCCACATAAATCATGAAGTCCAAAGGTTAGAGGAAAATGCTCCTCAGGGAAATTTTTTTCGGGGGAGAAGGGGGGTCCCCCTCCCCCTCTGGATCCGCCCCTGAGTTATATCACTGCATCTCAGCTGGATGAGGAAAAAAGTGATACAAGTCTTAGAGGTTTGCCATATTTGTGGTGCCAACTAGCATAGCACTGCACAGCTAATTTCGTCGTCTCAGATGAATGACCAACCTGTAGTTCAGAATCCTTTCCTTGAAGTGATTCATGTATTGCCTGAAATGCCCTCCAAAGAAAATCACAACAAAATATTTTGTGATGGGCGAAACCGTATCCTAGCTTCATTGGTATTAAGAAGATTGCTTCCATTCAATAGAACAAAGAAAGAAATTTCAACAAGTTTATTTCCATATCTAACACATTACAAAGGTTTATAAACAATCTTCGGTGAAAGCAATTCCTTCTTAGGACTTTTCTTGGAAGGTGTTGTCTTTTCAACTTTCAGAGCAGGTGCTCCATCAGCTTCTTCTCCTGCCCCGGACTGATGCCTCCTCTTCTTCACCTCCTGGATCTTCTGCTGTGCTGCTAATCCTCCCTTACCCTTTGGCTTGCCCTTCGGCATACCCTTTGGCTTGCCTTTCGGCGTACCCTTCAGCTTACCTGATTTAGCCTTAGGAGTCACCTTTGCCTTTGCTGGAGACGTATCATGTGATTCTGAAAAGGCACTTTTTGTTGGAGTTTTCTTGGCCTTCTTGAGTGGCTTCTTGGAAAGTTTTGAAGTAGTGGTTCCTGATATTGAAGAATCTGTTTCTGCTTCCAAAGAACCAGTGCTTGTCTTTGAGCTCGTTTTGGATGTTGATGGACCTTTTTCTGAAGGACTACATTTTGACAGTCCATCTTTGATTTGAGTAAGATCACTCTCGGTTGTTGGCCCTGGTGACATAAGGAAAGGTTTGAGCATTACATCAAAGTTATGTTTGTTGTTTACAGCTGCATTCAGATAATTTTCAGCAATACGAATGTAGTCTATAAATAGTCAGTTCTTGACGTGACCAGTGAGTGATAACATGAGCACTGTTGGGTAGCCTTGTGGTTAAAGCGTTCACTCGTCATGCCGAAGACCCGGGTTTGATTCCCCACATGGGTACAATGTGTAATCTTATTTCTGGTTTCCCCGCCGTGATATTGCTCGAATATTGCTAAAAGTAGCATAAAACCATACTCATACTCCATACACCTTACAAGGTGTTTCCCCCGTGAAGATCCAGGTTAGAATTGATCTTCAGTAACCATGCTTGTCATAAGAAGCGACTAACGGGATCGGGTGGTCAGACTCGCTGACTGGGTTGACACGTCATCGTATCCCAATTACGTAGATCAATGTTCATGTTGTTGATCTCTGGATTTTCTGGTCCAGATCCGATTATTTACAGACCGCCGCCATATAGCTGGAATATTGCTGAGTGCAGCGTAAAACTAAACTCACTCACTCACTACAAGGTGTTTCAATAAAACAAATGTAATTTTAGGTGAGCACTTAAGGTACAGTATTCAATTTGAAACTTAATACAAGGAATTTCAAATGCTGTTGTCTGAGAGAGATTCAGAATATGTTCATAATTGCATATATTTAATAATAATTCTTATATACAATAATATTGCAAGACTTTTCTTACTCCTTAAACAACTCGACAAGCAATCTGATGAATTTAAGATGAATAGACTTTCCTGCATGTAACATGAGTGATTATTACATAAAGCCACACAGCAATCTCAATTTGCTGTGAGGAGGATGTAAGGGAACGCACACTGTTGGAGGATACATCAGGGATTTACAGGACGCGAATTCCTGCGTCCTATACGCATAAAATTGACAATGGACGCAACAAAATTTATTAGCGCATCCACAGAGACTCAGAAAAGGTCTGAATACATTTTGTAAAAATTCCAATCAAGTGACAATAAGTTATCACTGAGTTTGCTATTAGCTGGGTTATGGTATCATTTGCAATTTAATTACTGTAACAATGTGATGATCATGATACACAATACAGTAACAGTATTAATGATAATATTTAAGTGTCTGGGACCCCCATTTTGTTGTCCAGGACCCCTGAAAATTAAGAGTATGAGTCCCAGGGACCCTCAAATTCGGGACTCCATGTAAATCCCTGATACATATACTTCTCAGGGGTACAAATACGAATCAACCAGTAACAATGATTGTGAACCTGCCTCCATGGTCAGTCTTAGTACCTGATGTGTGTATGACCTCCATGTCTAGTGTCGGCATA
This sequence comes from Haliotis rubra, assembly GCF_003918875.1. NCBI lineage: Eukaryota > Metazoa > Mollusca > Gastropoda > Lepetellida > Haliotidae > Haliotis > Haliotis rubra. Next base: position 21,504 of record NW_025765895.1, read on the forward strand.
CTGAGGTATTCCACTGGAGACAGAAGCTGGTCGCTGGACTCCTCAGTGGGAGACGTCAGTTGTGCTTCAAATACATCCACATCCTCATCACCTGTAAATGATTGAGGCAACCATGACATCATGTTGGGTTAAAACTAGACTGCAACATATTTCAAGGAACATTATGTGGGCACATTATCATGCAGAAGGGAAGAAACACAATGTGGACGTAATAATGTATGCTTCATTTGTAGTTACAGTTGTAGAAATGGCTCGTCTCTAAACTGTTTGTCTGTAGTTCTTTCAAATACACAATACATGGAAGGTACAGACATCTTAGTGTCCTTCTAGCTAAAGAGTTGTCTCCCTTTGGTATGCCAGGATATGCTGATCCTTGCATGCAAATCCTCTATTTCACTCTGATGTTTAGTCACTAATACCTTTCATCTCATCAAGTTATGAATTAAATACATGCATTGTACATTTAAAATTAATTGTCAATTACCAACTGAACATGGACACAGATAAGGCGATGGAATATTTAGATACAATTTATAAAGATAATTTTCTTTTGTAATCTTGTTAAGTGAATACAAATCATTTGTTTCAGCAACGAAAGAAGAAAACTTCCCTCTAAACCTTATGAACACGCTTCATCCTGTATCTTTCTATCATGGTAAATAACCCAGGATGCATCGGCTACCACAGATTTTTTTTCCAGTTTGAAGGACTCTGTGCTAAAAATAACAGCCCAGTGAAATTACATTTGTGTGTGCATGAGAGTTTCCACACAAGAGACTTCCCAAAAAGCTGTGGAAACATTGGTCTAGTCTATTTACAGAGATGCCAACCCTAATTCAGTCCAATTAGTATTTTGGCCAAAAAACGATGCACATTTAGTATTTTTTTGCCAAAATTAGTATGAACTTTTCCAAAGAATATGTAGCTATTCTAACAACTTGTTATTAACATTGTACTCACCAAAATCAGTAGTAAGTATCGACATATAGCTTGATACTGAATAAAATGTTGAAATTTATTGTGTATGGTACGTATGCATTTTTATAATTAAATTTAATGTATTTTATTTTTAAATTGTACATTTTTACTGCTATCGTAGTCGCGTATTTTGTGTTGTTTTTTTCGTAACGAATATGTTAAAATCATATGGGTTGGACTCTCTGTATTTATCATAAAGGAATGGCTATATAATATAATGCATAATTATACAGATAAGATTAAGCTCATGTGGGTACTGTACCCACTGTATTTTTTTGAAGTGGGTATTATGAATGTTGAGTGGGTATTTCATTTCCCGTTACCCACTGCTTTCAAATATGTGCGTATTTCAGTCACTTTACTCACCTGAGTATTATGTCATTGAGTAAGTTTACTAAGCAGGTATGTTCTGCCTTATGTCATGCCTAATCAAAACCAACTTAAATATAATGGAAATTATTTCATAAAAAATCACTCATCCTGTACTGACAGTACAACACTTTTCCTATACTAACAGTACAAATTGATAGCAATCGTTGCCTTTTTCATTATGCAAGCGATTTCTACAAATATATTCCGTTCGCATTTGTTCTAAACTTTTTGCGTATTTTAAGTGCGTAATTGATACGCAACAATTATTTTTCAATGCGTAATTCTATGCGTATTTTACCCGGATACGCAGCTTATCTGGGCCTCTGATTATAATCTCTTGTCAGTACTACATGCACTTTTGAACCAATGAATTTGACAGCAAACCTTTATCGCTTTTGTTTTTCCCCTGCCCCTTCCTGATGGGCTTCTCAGGGGAAGATTCTGAGGCGTCCAGCGTGATGACGGTTCTGTGGCGCCTAGCCTTAGATTGTTGTGCCTGCTGGGCGTACGCCTGAGCCTTGACCCTCGCCTGACCAGACTTGGGAACTGGTATCTGTGTGAGTGAAAGAGATGTGAGTTAGTTGGAGGGGGAACACTATGGAATTTAAACAAGGGGGTGTGTCCCATCAGACAAACAACATTAGCTATGCTGGCCCCTTACCAAACTGCTTATTGGGCTGTTGGGTGGCCTAGTGGTCAAAGTGTTCGCTCGTCACACTGAACACCGGTTTGATTCCTCACATGGGTACAATGTGTGAAGCCCATTTCTTGTGTCCCCTACTGTGATATTGCTGTAATATTGCTAAAAATGGCGTAAAACAAAACTCACTCCCTCACTCACACTTACTGGTTCAATATAGACAAACTTTATGGATAATAATAATCTGTGAGAGGGATTTACCTTGAGTCCTGTTTTTGAGTGAGTGAGTGACTTTAGTTTTACGCCGCACTCAGCAATATTCCAGCTATATGGCGGTGGTCTGTAAAAAATCGAGCCTGGACCAGACAATCCAGTGATCAACAGCATGAGCATCGATCTGTGCAATGGGGAATCGATGACATATGTCAACCAAGTCAGCGAGTCTGACCACCCGATCCCGTTAGTCGCCTCTTACAACAAGCATGGGTTACTGAAGGCACATTCTAACCTGGACCTTCACGGGTGACTGGTTTTGAGGGTCCCTAGGACTCATACTCTTGATTTTCATGGGTCCCGGACAACAAAATGGGGGTCCCATACACATAAATATTATTCATGCTGCTATTGTATTGTGTATCATGATCATGACATTATTTGTTACAGTAATTGAATTACAAATCATACCATAACCCAGCTAGTAGCAAACTCTTTGATAACTTATTGTTACTTGATTGGAATTTTTTCAAAAAGTATTTGGACTTTTTCTGCGTCCCTGTGGATGTGCTTATAAATTTTGTTGTGTCCATTGTCAATTTTTATGAGTATAGGATACAGAAATTCGCATCCTGTAAATCCCTGCTGTGAGTGCAACATTTTGATACAGATTCTTGTACCATTGTCAAGGAGGAATATTGTCAAATTCAGCTGAAGGTTTAAAAGGTTTAAAAAGGTTTAAATGTCTAAATGATAACATGATCTTTACTGATTTATTAACAAGAAACTGAAATGACATAAGTTTTCTGACATTTTTAGTTTAACTGAATCCCCAAAAGGTATTGGCACTCTTATTTTTACAAAGGCAAACCACACGTGTGGCACCTTTTGATGTACTAAATAAGCAAAAAAAATATATATATTAACTAAACATTTGTAGAGCCTCCAGGTTTATACAGCTAGAGTGTCTTACTAATGTTGCTTCTTCAACTTACACAATCTGGATTGTCAATATCCGAGGATTCCCCTTCATCTGAGTCAAGTTCCTCTTGTCTTAGTTTCCATTGTCTTCCTCGCTGTGAAGGGAACATTATCTACAGATCTCGGATGTAAACTAAAGCATGTCAATAAGAAAAGAGAATTGGGGAGTGGGCAAAAGTGAAAAATTATGTGCAAAAAGCCACTGATGTTTCAGGCACTATTTCACACCACACTTCTCTAAAAAGAAATAGTGCATTTCTCTCAATAATACTAACTTTCAGTACTCAGGGAAGCTACCATATAATTTATTCCAAAAATAAATATTTAGACTACAATATGAGATCAAAAAGTTTGAAAGTTTTAATGCAACTCTCGAGCTCTCTACGATCCAAACATTATTTCAAGCGAACCTCATAGAATTATCTTTATGGATATCTTCATGTCCACAGTTTTTGATGTACAGCAATTGTTTACAGCATGTGTTCCCTAATTGGAAGCTCCTCGCCTCAAAGTTTCAATTATCAATTTCAGGCAAGTCGTAAGGGATAATTGGTCTGTTATTGCATCAATAGGAAGCTAAAGTGAGTGCATATGCCCCAATATATATATAATATATGCCAAAATATTGTCGAAAATGTGTGACATTGTGCCTTTAACCAAATTGAGAAATAGATGTACCATGCTGTCAAGACTAGGACCACAATCTGGGCATGTACAAAGGCAGAGGTACAGATAAGCTGCGTATCTGTGTAAATTAAGCAAATATTTATGTGAAAACTCAATTCTTATTAAGTCGATTGCGTACAAGTAGCTTGAATTTTTGTAAATACTCAATAAATTTGATCTTACATGCTTATGGACAAAACTGTCAAATCACAGCTTGCGTACCGGCGCATAGATACAACAACTGAGGTATATTCAGAGGTTCTATTTCAACACATGAACTTGGCAACTTGAAGTCTTGCTTTTCGTTTCTCATATTACAGATCTAATACTAATAACATTTAAACTTTGTTATATTTCTACAATTAATGGAAAATGGGAAAATACCCAATTGAGTTTGAGTGAGGTGGGTACAATTTATTTGGTTACTCAAAGGAAAATTAGGATACACAAGCAAGTACATATAGTAACTCAATGACCCCAAAAGTGATCTGTAGCTCTGTAAGGGAGACAACTCTGTGACAATGCCAGAGACATATGGGCTACCTGTATGAGTGAAATATGTAGTTTACATGTATACACCATGAGCTGCCTTGACATACCTGTGCACTTCGGATCTTCTCAAGTCTTTGATTGTGTTGCACCAGACGGCTGAAAGTGAACTTAAAAATCAACACTGATGACATGCAATACAGGCATCGACTTAGGAGACATTTTACAAAGCCATTTGCAGTTTGATCACAAACTAAAGATATGCTGCAATGAATGATTAAACAAATAGTCAAGGTGGTCACTCAGGGATGAGAATGAAGTTCGGTGGGGAGACACGAAGCTGCTGATATTTAGGCATTTTAGACCTTTAAAACTGGCTCAGAAATGACAATATCATGAACACAGCAACTTCATCCCCCCTAAAATTTCTCAACGGATTTAGATGATCACAAAAATGACCATTGGCCTTATGAAATTCACAGAATTCTGCGGATCCGCAGAAAATTCTTATCGCTGGTCACTGAATTTTTACAGATACACAAACGAGCTGGTCCACCATTGAGAAGGAAGCATTTGCCATACCTTATGCCCTACAAAACCTGGATCATTACCTCCATAATGCCCAGTTTACGATCAGAACAGATCATAAGCCTTTGAAGTATCTGTTGGAATCCCCTATGCAAAATACGAAGGTATAATTATGGGCACAAGGACTTGACATGTTCAAGGTTAAAGGGTTTGATGAATCTCCCCAACTTCAGTTAAGTGAAATAGCTTTGTTACTAAATGTTTCTGAAAAGGTTAGAAAAAGCCAGAAGTCTCTTTGTCTCAAAACTAAAATCTGGTTTGACAATTTCTTTATTATCAGCGATGGATATGTTAAAAAACACACTTTATCGAGACTGAGCTGCAGAATACTCATCCTGTATCACTGACTATTTCACTTACTTATCAATACTGTGCATGATTTCATCTTCAACAACATCCAGGGATCGGTCGGGTCGAAGGGCGTTCGGTCCTGCGATCCCTAACTTGATCTGCTGGTACTGCATATGGATGGCTCGCAGTTGCTATGGAAACACATTACAAGCTATCTAGATACAGTACAAAAAAACATGAAATCTAAATATATGACAGCCTATGCCAAAATGTTTGGAGTCTACCAACCCAGACACGGCGCTTAGCAGTAGATTTTATATAGACTTATATTAGCTGAGCTTATGAGGCCAACTGAAAATTTACTTGACTCTGCATTCAGAATAGTAGCTTGGTTGTAGATTGATTTTAACATTTTTGTTTTCATATTATTTTACTTATGGTTCTGCTAATTCTAAAATTTACTAAAGTGGAAAGAAATTTACTAATGTGTTTTCAGAATACTGGCTAAGTTGCAGACTGTATATTTGTTTTGTTTGTTTTCATAATACTTGGTTTATGGTTCTGCTAATTTCAAATCTACTAATGTGGAAAAGAAATAAAGTTCATTCACAGGTTCATTCATTCATTCACATACCACCCCTTACCCTGCTACACAAATGTGAAAAAACTATAATCAACATGATTATATTCACCCAGTTTCTACATCTATCATTAGGAACCACACTATAACCATATATACAGCACCATGATAACCTTCATCAACAAATACAAATAACGATTCTTTCAATCTTTAGCTAGAATTGATCATATCATGATTAGATTTTGCCAAAAGCATCCTAAAAATCTAAATAAGATCATAATCTTCACTTTTTTCTTTAAAAATCTTGTATTAGCTTAATGTTTTTACAGAATTACAGAATCTTGAGTTACTATATTTTATCTCTGAACTAGATGGCAAGTCTGCTCTGTATTTCACAAACCACCCTTTTGTGTAAAAGCATTTGTCTTGTATATTAAACTGTTCACCGACCTGTAGAATATCAGGTGTAAACACAGTGGACACAGAATCCTCCATTCTCAAACTGTCTCTCGTCAGGCTGTCAGCGTCGCCTCCTTTGTCCGCCTGGGTTTTGTCTTTCGATTTGATGTACACCTGCAAAACAAGCACAATATCAGCGTTTGCATCAGTCAGCTTTAAAGGTCCTCTTCAAGACCAAAAGCTTTCCATTTTCCCCCAGACAGTGCATCGTGATAAAAACTTTATCATTTCACTGGTTTATGTCTGCAGTCTCCATCCAGCTCCTAATGGTGTGTGTGTGTGTGAGAGAGAGATGGGTTTAATGCTGCTTGGGACAGTATTCCAGTTATATCACAGTATGTGAGTTTCATGCATGAAGGAAACCTGTCTCAGATGTTTACCGCTTTTGCTGAACCCACATGCACAAATATGGTGCTGACCTAGAAAGCTGGAAACATTATTGTGGAGAATCGAAATTCAAACCCAGTTCATAGCTTTCTGGCATACTAAAGGGATGCAACTCTGTGAAAAGATTTGTGGTGCCTTAAATGCCTTGGCCAGCCTTTCACACATTGTTTTATTTGTGTCTTAGCATCCAACATAAACAGTGGTCATTAAAAATACTCACCATACTCAAACTAGTTATCTTAAATATGTAAAGTTCTTGGAAATGGAAAAAGTTCCAGTTTTAAGGCATATAATGAGGATTAGGGCTGTCATGATACACATTATCATGCTTCAGTACATGGATACATAGTGCTGTACTTCAGTCCAGATAGGATACAAAATACTCTAAATGCTTAATGTCTATAAACTTTTTCATGTTCCATTCCACTGGGTGTATGGATAGTAATTACTATTAACCAGTTTGTCCCACATGAAGATCTTGGTTGGGACAGGATCAGCTGATCAGGCTCATTGACTTGGTTGATGTAAGTCATTGTAACACAACTGCTTAAATCAATCCTCAAGATCTGAATCACTGGATTGTCTGGTGGACACTGGTTCGTCTGTTTGCTTGTTGTTTAACGCTGCACTCAGCAATGTTCCAGCTGTATGCCAGCAGTCTGTAAATGTTCAAGTCTTGACAAGGCAATCCAGTGATCAACAGCACGAGCATCACAAATGGGATATGATGACAACTGACATGTGTCAACCAAGTCAGCGAGCCTGATCACCTGAACTCTTCAGTCACCTCTTATGACACCTGCTAATACCAATTCTAACCTGGTTCTTCATGGGTCTTATTGTGGCGGTGGGGTAGCCTGATGGTTAAAGCGTTCGCTCGTCACGCCGAAGACCCAGGTTCGATTCCCCACATGGGTACAATGTGTGAAGCTCATTTCTGCTGTCCCCTGCCGTGATATTGCTGGAATGTTGCTAAAAGCGGCGTAAAACCAAACTCACTCACTCATGGGTCCTATGACAAGCATGGGTTGCTGAAGACCAATTCTAACCCAGATATTCATGGGTAGGTGGACACAGTTGTACCTACCTCTTTTGGTGTTGCAACAAATAGAAAGGCATGCTCCCTAAAGAGTTTCTGAAACACATATTCCACATCGTAATGCTTCTGGGGTGTGTGCACTTCTGGAAATCCATAATCTCATTCCAGACTTGATTTGTCCTGCATTATCTGTAACAGAGGAACAACTTCACTTTAAATTGTGATTTTATCAAGTTTACACAAAATTCTCATTGACTAAAATAACATCAAATGTCTTGAACCCAAATTGATGTTTGAGGAAGAAATACCCGCTTGTGGACATGTTATGGTTAGATAGAGTTGAAGTGTACAGAGTTTTACAAGGCACACAAATACAGCAAGCAATGTATGACTAAGGGATGATTAAAGGAAGAGAGTCTGTTGGAACCTTTATGCATTTCCAAATCTTAGATATACTTGCGTTTAAATAATTTTTATTCCTGGTAATATTTACCTCTCAGCTTAGTGTGCCTGTTGTTTCTGTTTTACAGTTTACCACCGACACACCATTGATGATAGGTTGCAGGGATTGCAGTGGTGGGAACTGTAACAGGACTACTTACCGGTATTTTAGGAACACAAGGCTGCGTGAAGTAGAGGCCGTACAGAATGTACAGTCCGCCGGTTCTCACTTGGAAGTCATATGGTAGCAGGTGAAAACTCAGGGCAATATGGTTTACCTCTTCATAGAACTAGAAAATCAAAACAGAGAAGATTGGTGTTACTGATAAATCATAACAATGCACAATCATGATAACATACCACAAATATAGGCCTGTTTTGACTGGACAATGGTCTTGTTTTGAGAGAATGATGCGCACCTAAATAGTATAGTATTTTGGCCTAATGATGCAAATGGTGGATTGTTGTCACTGTGAATATGGCTAAAATGGGCCTGAGGTTTTAGAGATGATAATTGGTTGACACCAGTAATATAATTGGACTGTGAGAAGAAAAGCGCAGACTACAAGACAGTAATAATACTAATATGTTGAAACTTGTCAAAGTACTAGACTCGGAGTATGTGTCAATCAGATTTTTAAAGTATATACTAAAACACGTGCGAATTCAACCAAAACAGCATCCAGTGTCAGCTGTATACAATAAAGATTGTCTCGGCTTTCACAACATTCAGCATAATGGTCCCTTACTATGTACTAAGACAGACTGCAAGTATCGACATGCCATTAACTACGACTACTAATCACTGCTACCATCTGAGGTCCCCATTAGTTCAGCAAGCTAAACGTCGTGTTCAGGTCCCCATATGCTGTAGCTGTAGGTCACTGGAACCGTGGAACTACGAGTTTTTGAGTCGGCGACGAACGGGCACATTCGGAGATTTCTCAAACATGAAAGACATCCACAGGAGATGTCGAGTTATAATTAAGACTTAATATTATTCTTCTAGCGGCGCTTAGTGCATACCTCTCGACATTCTCTGTCATTTTTGCGCCCGGCATATAGGTACGAGAACTTCATTGATCTCCAAAGATCAGCAAAATGTTCATAACGAACTGTCTTTCGAGTAGAAAAAGTCTCAAGGAGTTTGTTGAAGTCTGCTTTCACCCCTCTTGTTGGATTGTATGCATCTCTGAAATTCATTTTGATTCTTAAGACTTCATAAACGCGAAGCACTCTGTCAACTCTTTTCAAAAACGTCTTTGGCAACCATGTTGATTTTATAACTTCCGGTTAAGCCGCCAGAAACCTACATAATAAAATTCTTCTGATTTTTATGGTTTTCCCAATCAATATGGCTGCATCATTCTTAGTTATGGAATAATTATTAGTAAATTAGTTTCCAATACGAGTGATTTGGTCACTGATAATAGTAAATAATCTGCATGTTGTTTGCGACATGTTTGACTCTTTACAGTGTCAAATTTGAGAACTCTACACATTGTAACAAGCGATGCCTACGTGCTTCTGCAGCAGATGACGAAAGTTGTTCATAGCTGACATTTTTCGGGAAAACTATGCAGACACAGGTACCCGCCAGTAACACGTTTCTTTCAATGAAACTATCATGTCAGTAATTTTGAAGCTAGCTGAATTATGCCAAATGTTTAATGCATTTCACTAATTACGCATAAGAGTATCAGATTACACGGATCCATCCAAGTGAGTTGAGATTTACCATAAATGGCTATTCGCTAGGTCCAGGAGATTCTCCTATTTTTTGTTTAACTTCGAAAGTGTACTGTCCACTCAAAAGTACGACTTTTGACTAAACCAGAATGGCTTTAAAGAGGATGTCATTGATTTTTCCTACTGTATGTGTGAGGTATAATATTGTAAGTTCAGTTTATTTAAGCCTCAAAGATAGAAAATGTTCAATGTAGGTCCAAGTTGTATTGCATATTCACATATTTTTTCTATAACTGTATACTTTGATTATTTTATTGAGATTTATTACAATTTATGGTAATATAAATTTACCCCGCCGCGCGTTTAGCGCAAAGTGGGGATATAGTATTAGGCTCCGTCCGTACGTACGAATTGGAATATCTTAAGAACCGTTGACTGGATTCTTTTCATATTTGGTACCTAGGTTCATCACAGTAAAAGAAAGGTCCCAGTCAGGTTTGGTGACCTTGAAAGGTCCCAGTCAGGTTTTCAGCAAGTGACCTTGACCTTCATTCCAAGGTCAGGAAAAGGGGACTTTAACTTAATTTTACCCTTTGTCAGCGAGATATCTCAAGATATCCCGAACCGCTCACTGGATTTTCTTCATATTCAACACCAAGCTTTATCTTGGGCCGAGTCCATTTTGGTGACCTTCCCTTAATTTTCAAGGTCACGGCGACACTTTAAAGATTTCAGCATGTTAACCTGCATGTAAAGATTGTCAGCGAGATATCTCAAGAACCATTCACTGGATTTTCTTCATAGACTTTCAAGACTTCCCTTGAATGTTTTTCAATAAGCAATTTCTTTATTACTATTTTTGCATATTTCATACACTAAGACATTCATGTCAAGGTCCCAAAGTGAGTCTTGAAAAGATTTGTGCGTTTGAACAACTACAGAGCAAGATATCAAGAGAGGTTGACTGGCCATTTTTTGTTTACATTTAACTTCATCTTAAATTACGACCTTCACTTTTTAAGTTTGATTTGATAATTTGTGGAGGGGGATTATGTCACCTTAGTGACAATCCTTGTTATATTTTGTATGTATTATTTTTGTTGTAAATTAGAACTTTAGACAAAATCTCCTAAATTTGTATTCAAAACATTTTCCTAAATGAAGGTGAAAAACAATGCTTAGAAAAGTTTTCTTATTGTTGACCGTTCGCTGATAGTGAACATAATGATAATAATACTGAATTTTTCTCTTTAAAAATGAACATTCAAAATGTGACTTACTTTTTGTGATGAACTATTTTTCCAGGAACTCAACAATGAACAGTCAGCAGCAGCATCTCTTGGAGGGAATTCAAGAACTTTTCACATCCAAAGAGCTGACGAATGTCATTCTTGTTGCGGAGGACAAAGACCTCCATTGTCACAGAAGTGTCCTTGCAGCCAGCAGTCCATACTTCAGGTAAATGACCCTTCACAGTTGGTCAGACTGTAGCTCACGGTGTGTCATGGTTTGTGATATATAGTAACAAAAGAATTAAGGGATCAAGTATTTTGGGGATGCTTTTTGCTTTGATGACAGCACATGATTTCTTAACCCTTTCACCAAAATACCCATGATCACCAACTTTACTTTACTTTATCTATATTTTCATCATAATAGTATCATCAGCTGGAGTGTATGTTTTGCTGTTTAAATGATTCTAAAGACTTATAGGAGCTTACATCTGTATGAAAAAACCCCACCTGTGGTTGTGCTAAGTTGCAACCCTTAGAGGTGTCAGGATATGCTGATTGATAGTTTTAGTTTATTGTGCATGATTTGTATGCTCCCACCTTGTTTATTGTCTATATACTTATGGAATGATAAGGTAACAGTCGTAAGCTTACCGGTATGTTTAGTGGAAAGGTTTCCAGTCAGAATGAGGATGAGTAGATATGGCAAAGCAGTGAACACAGATTGCAAATTCTATATGGTAATCTGATTGCATGAAACACCACATTATTTGGTATGTTGCAATATGTTCCGTTACTTTTACTGGTACTGTAGGGTCTATTTCAGAGGTCTGTTTTTAGCCCCAAATTGTCAGAAGAGTAAAATTTCCAAACTTAGATTAAAGTTTTTCTTTGTTCAATTAATCATTTTCATAAAGATACAATGATGTTTGGGCTTTATAGAGGTGACAGAAATCAAGACTATAAAAAAGTCATTATTCTGTTGGAGACAATGCTTAAATGTACATATGAATTCACGAAAATAATTAATTAACAAAATTCCCACTTTTGCACTGAAAATATATTTTCCAGTTTGTCTGCCAAGGTCACTTAGCTTTCTATTTCAGAGGTCTGTTTTTTAGCCCCAAGTTGTCAGAAAGAGTAAAATTTCCAAACTTAGATTAAAGTTTTTCTTTGTTCAATTAATCATTTTCATAAAGATACAATGATGTTTGGGCTTTATAGAGGTGACAGAAATCAAGACTATAAAAAAGTCATTATTCTGTTGGAGACAATGCTTAAATGTACATATGAATTCACGAAAATAATTAATTAACAAAATTCCCACTTTTGCACTGAAAATATATTTTCCAGTTTGTCTGCCAAGGTCACTTAGCTTAGAATCCTAGATAAGTCTCTAACATAGCAGTAAAATCAAGTCAAGTGAGTCCCTGTTTTTCAATAATAGGTCCATTAGTGTTTCAGGGTATTATGTATTTCCATAGATGACATCTTCATCTTAATTTCTTTGGTCATGTGGACAGGATGTCCTACTTAGGATCAAAAGTCTGTGGTTTGAATCCCATCAAAAGATTTGGACATTTTATAGCCTTCGTATTGGTGTGCAACATGTGGTGCCTGTTCTTGCTAAATCTGATTAATATATGTTTCAGTAACGTGCACAAGGGCCAGGATGTGCCTTCTCTTGATGACGTTTGTAGTAGGTCATTGGATCATAGATTACATCTTTACTCTTTACTTTTTTCAGCTTGCTTACACATTCAACCATCTTTGATAATTGTGACAAGGTGTACAGCCTTGGTTTTGAAGCTGTGTGGTTCCAGTCGGATTATGTCCCTCGGAATATTTATGGCCCTTCATTGGTAATCTAGTCTCACAGTTATATTAAAACAATAATGTATATTAATTGATTAATTTAAAAATTTCCTTCTTCAGAGCCATGTTCCGAGATTATTGTGAACGGGACCAAGAAACAATATACATCAGCAATATCACCTACTCTGCACTGGAAATGGCCGTGAAATTCATGTACTGCCTTCCTGTAGACATATCTCATGACAGCGTGCAGTCCATTTTGACAGCATCCAGCATGTTTCAGCTCGACACCTTTGAAGCGTCATACTGTGTTGATCACATGATGAGAGCTATTTGTGTCGACAACTGTCTGGGCGTGTACAACCTAGAGATTACCAGTCTCTCCAGACGACTTGTTGAAGGATGCTTGTGAGAAGTCCTTCATCCTTGACCACTTCTGTGAAATGGTTGAGAAAGACATGATGCAGTTAGAGAAGGCTGCTGTCAAGGAACTTATCTCATCCGATGACATAAATGTTGATAAAGAGGAAGTGATTTTCCACTTTCTTGTGAAGTGGATAGAATATGATATTGAGGAGAGGAAGAGGTTCTTTGGTGATTTATTTGGAAAAGTAAGACTTCTGCTTATTGATGAAGAATATATTTGTGAACATATTAACACACATGATTTGATTGTTGGGAATCCATTTTGTCGTGCTATTGTCTCAATGACAAAGTTGTGCCGAATTGGAATGGACTGCCAAGATTCTGAAGAAGAAAAGCAGAAAATTGCAGATGGTTATGAGCTCAGTGTTTGTCGTCGTCATGGAATGTTTGAGGAAAGAGATGTTGATATTTTCAGGTGGAGGAATGTCAGAAGAGCAAAGAGCCTTTTCTTGTTTTGATCCATCAACTGGGAAGAATTATATGGGTGCCAAACATCACCCAACGTTTGACTTCAAGTTCAAGGTCGACTATTACAAGCTGATTACCAACAATCAAAATCAGATATACTTCATGGGTGGCATATTCTATGATGATTACCATCTTGAAGAGCAAGGCTTGGCTCGAGATTCCGTGTATCAGTACCAGATGAAAGACAGAACGTGGACGCCTTGTCACCCTATGATCACTGCAAGATGTGCCTTTGCCGCATGTGCTGTTGAGGAGAGAGTGTTTGTGTTTGGTGGTGCTTTGTCGTATCCACGAGGAGTTCCAATGGAACTTGTGGAGGCATACGATCCAGTTTTCGATCTATGGCAACAGATGGCGCCGATGCCAACCGGCCTATCCCATCATGCAGCTACTGTGTATAAAGATAGTGTTTATGTATTCGGTGGTGAAGAAAGCAATGCTGAACTCTTCACAACAGTGTTGCAGTACTCCATTTCAAATGACACGTGGTTCATTCTGGATACTGAAATTCTTCATCCAAGACTCTCAAGCACTGCGATTAGTTATAATGACAAAATCTACATCGTAGGTGGAGGTACAAAGATTCAGAACACAACTGCAATTGAGATATTTGATCCAGAAACACTAAAATTTCAAATCGGAGATGACTTTCCTGATGATCGGAAAGTAATGTCTGTGGCACTCTTGACAACTGTATCTATGTCTGTGGTGGAGCTCTGGCCGGATGACATCGAGGCTGAAGGTCTTGCCAAATCTTCGATTGGTTGAAAGCAAAGACATGCATAAATATGACCTTGAAACAAAAAATGGAGCATGGTTGCAAAGTTTTGGTTCAATATGGCAGCAACCAGGCAACAACAACAGCTGTTGTGAATACAAAGATTTAGATTTAAGTGAATTTACCAGTTCAGTGTAAATTATAAGGACAAGAACTCGGAGAAATCTTTTTCCAGTGCAATACCATTTGAACCTGTGAAGCCCAGTGTAGAACTGAATCCAAATGACAATTGAAAAAATGTCATAGCTGAAGATTGTTGCAGTCATAGGCCAGTGATTGGTCTTTAGCAACCCAGTGCAATACCACTATGCTTAAACCTGTGAATCCCTGGGTAGAACTGAATCCAAATGACAATTGAAAAAATGTCATAGCTGAAGATTATTTGCAGTCATAGGCCAGTGATTGGTCTTTAGCAACCCAGTGCAATACCACTCACTATGCTTGAACCTGTGAATCCCTGGGTAGAACTGAATCCAAAATGACAATTGAAAAATGTCATAGCTGAAGATTGTTGCAGTCATAGGCCCGTGGATTGGTCTTTAGCAACCCAGGCTTGTTATAGAGAGGGGCAACTAATGGGATCTGGTGGTCAGGCTGACTGACCAGGTCGACACATGTCATCGTATCCCAATTACATAGATGATACTTGTGATGTCAGTCACTGGATTGTCTGGTCAAGACTATTATTTACATCGCCATGTAGCTGCAAAATTGCTGGTGTGTATGCTAAACAACACTCCACGAAGCGATGACATGTTCCACTCACATAACACCTGTATTAAATTCAACTGTAATCTGAATGGCAGTTTTCATCTGTCATCTGTTTTACAAAATACCTGATTGATTTTGTTCAAATAATCTTAAGGGTTGAATATTGAATTAGTTTTGTTTCATTAAAAAGTATTATATACACATGAGTTCAGATTTTTTATAGCAGGTTTAGCCCTGTTTTGTTGACAGGCTTTTACCATTCCCTGAGGCTCATATGTTTTACCATCTATACCACACTCCTTGTTTGATTTGCTCAAATATTAAATAAAATTCTTTAAAAGGTACATCTTATGAGTCTTATTGCTTACAGTGCTGAACTCTTTGTCATGAATGGAAAACCATGTTTGTACTCCCATGTGAGTGAGTATGGGTTTTCGCCACTTCTAGCAATATTCCAACAATATCATGGCGGGAGAATCAGAAATGGTCTCCACACATTGTACCCATCTGTGGAATCAAACCTATGACTTGGACATGAGGAGCAAATGCTTTAACCACTAGCCTACCCCTCTGATCTTTGTACTATCAAGGTAAAAAATTGAATTAATTAAATGAATTTAAAAAAATACTTAAATCAGGTTAGCTGTATCAACTTGTGTCACTGATAAGTTGAAAAGACTCCAACACTTTGTTCTGTTTAATGCAATGGTGAAAGTAAAATTTAAACAAGTACGAACTGCAAATAAAATACAAATTTTGAAGATAACATTTTTCACCCAAATTGTCTAACAAATCCACGTCAATTGGAATTTGAAATAGGTTCCATACCATCATTTACAAGATGCCAGATTATGGTCCCAAGTTTTGTGGTCTGTCAGGTGTTCACACTATTCACCACTTGTACAGGTTTTACAGATGTACGGGACTATACTACTTGAATAAAGTAACTGTGTATTATTTGATGTTATGCCATTTTCTAAAGCAAAAAAGGTAACATGATTTGTGGTGTTTTCCTTAATAAGATAAGATAACACTTTATAATCCAAATGAAATTCTTTTCATATCATACAGAGCATGACATGATACAATAAAATATGTATTGCAATTACAACAATAGATAATTAAATACGGACAAATATAAAATTATCGCACCCATTCATACGCATAATATACATCAACACGCATATTTATACAAATCATATATGTACACTTTTCTGTATTCCTATAAATCAACAAATTTGCAGATATATACTCATGCCAATAATGGTTGTCACGCCCTTCAATTTTTTTAGTTGGAGAGGGGGGGTTTGAGGTGTGTGTGGGGGTGGGGGGTGGGGTGACAACCATTATTGGCATGAGCATATCAGTGTGCATGAAAGTGTATAGTTATAAACATTTCTAAGATGCCTAGCGGTTAGAACAATCGAAAAAAGAATACATTATGAGACAATAAAAGTATAGTTTTTTTGATGACGTAACAATTGAATGACGTTTTCCCGTCACTGCGCCATTCTAGTGTGCCCCCTCGTAATCGAATCATTTTACATTACGTCACAATGTAAGTGACGTCACGATGCATGTCAGTTGTCATCGCCTCGTACGGCCTCATACAGTAAACTACTCCGTTGCATCCCGTTTCTTGGTTTGCAGTTGCTTCACGCAGCTACCATCACTGGTGGAAACATTACGTTTATGTTTTACGACGGTTAAAATGTCTCAATTCGACTCACAAGTTTTCAGCGACACGGTAACGTTCGCAATGTTTACATTCCCACAATGCAATCGTGGAATGTCGCTCATATAGGGAAGGCTCATGCAATGAACGGCACATGTGCCACCTCAGAAGAGCCAGTGACCTGACACACATCGCAGTGTTATTGTTTAGACCCCACTTCAGAAACAGCTGTGTTGCGGCGAGACTGTCCGTTATCTTATATAGACTGGGGTCGAGAGACCTAGACTTGCACAGGTTCTTCCCAAATATAGAACTCCATGTTAATCTTATTATTATGCGTATTCAGATATATTATATCTGTTCTCATGTTACATCTTTTGTCACTATATCCTGGTACATCTCACCTGCTTATTCTTATATTTTGGTTCTACTGTAAAAAAAATACCATCTCTCCAATTATATTTAAGTACAATTCCTTCACTTTACAGTTTGTCAGTATCATATGTGTGTTTGCTTTTGAATTTTCGAATTTACTTTATTGCTCTACTATATTCTCAATAAGCAATTTACACGTGAGTTATAATTTCTTCTGTTAAAAATCAGTGGTCTATAGTGACAGTGGAAATATTATGTTTGGATGACCATGCAATGTTTTCCACAATATAAAACAAGTGGGCAGTTATACTGGACTGATACAACACAACACGATTGTTTTATGAGATTAATAATTCTAACATTCACCCCTAACTCCCCTTCCCGGCTAGCCCTTACCGCGACGCCTACGTGCGCAGTGCTTCTGACAGTAACCATACGCCATGTCCTGTCAACACCTTAAAGCCTACTGATGACACCACATCTGTAATCTGAAACCTCATCTCCAAATAAGCTCCAGATGCTGCTGCACGGCAATATACCAGTGCGACAGACAGAAATTAGGCGAGCTATAAACGTTATAGCGAAACAGTTTAGAAAGGTAACAAATACATACTTAACTAATGATTGCTGAAAGAACAAATTAGTACAATAATACACGATGATAGATAGATATTCTTTATTTCCTCCAACTGAATGAAGATTACAATGTGTGGTAATAATATATTTTTACATCAAATGATTAAGATAGGTTATTGATAGAGTCACAAATGTTCATATACATACAAGTGTTTTGCTTAAAGTATCGCCATTTCCTTTATAAAATGGCTTACATTAATTATTACTTTTGCCCATACTTCTCTTTCTAGTTCCATTATGCACGCAATTGGACATCCACCAAGTAAAATGCAAGAATAACATCATCATCTTGATCCCAGATCTTAACAAAAGTTTCTACATCCAGAATATCACATATGGAGTTAAAAAGTTCATTTCGGTCATTCATATTTATCGTACATGACATAAACACGTACTTTACAATATCATTGGCGACAGTTTTACATGAACATTCTCTTGAAACAATTTCAGCTGATCCATAGTATACAAGTCTTCTATAAACGTTATAGCGAAACAGTTTAGAAGGTAACAAATACATACTTAACTAATGATTGCTGAAAGAACAAATTAGTACAATAATACACGATGTGTGGACATGTGTGTGTTCGCTTGAGTAAGTGGAGCTGGGAATTGGGAGTAGTTCAGAGCAGTTCAAATATACTTCCCCCAAACCCTCTTGATCACCCCTTGTTCTTCTAATGTACAGATTAAGAGTAACTACTTTTCATCATTTTTCTATTCTAAAACAGTAAAAGAATCAATCCCTACTCCCTACCTACATCAGGGGGTTCTCTGTGCAAAGCGTCACTATAGAAATAGCTTGAAATATGGACAGCACATTTGGGAGCGGGTTATTTTGTATGGAGATACTTGAAAATACGGGTTGGAAATAACATTATTGTCTTCCTTAACCATTTGGCCATCTAATCAAGTGAGTACAAGTCACTGGCTACCCCTCTTCAAGGGGTACATAGGTACCCTACATCATGGGGGAGTCTCTGTGCAAAGCGTCACTATAGAAATAGCTTGAAATATGGACGGCACATTTGGGAGCAGGGGTATTTTGGAATGGAAATGCTTGAAAATACGGGTTGGAAATAACATTATTGTCTTCCTTAACCATTTGGCCATCTAATCCAAGTAATACAAGTCACCCCCTAACCCCTCTTCAAAGTGTACATAGGTACCCTACATCATGGGGGTCTCTATGCAAAGCGTCACTATAGAAATAGCTTGAAATATGGACGGTACATTTGGGAGCTGGGGCATGTTTTGTATGGAAATACTTGAAAATACGGGTTCGAAATAACATTATTGTCTTCCTTAACCATTTTGGCCATCTAACAAAGTAATGCAAGTCACACCCTGTCCTCTCTTCAAGGGTACATGGAGGTACCCTACATCATGGGCTGGTCTCTATGCAAAGCGTCACTATAGAAATAGCTTGAAATATGGACGGTACATTTGGGAGCGGGGCATGTTTTGTATGGAAATACTTGAAAATACGGGTTCGAAATAACATTATTGTCTTCCTCAACCATTTGGCCATCTAATAAAGTAATACAAATCACTCCCTACACCTCTTCAAGGGTACATAGGTTACCCTACATCATGGGGGTCTCTATGCAAAGCGTCACTATAGAAAAAGCTTGAAATATGGACGGCACATTTGGGAGCGGGCATTTTGTATGGGAAATACTTGAAAATACGGGTTGGAAATAACATCACTGTCTTCCTCAACCATTTGGTCGTCTAATAAAGTAATACAAGTCACTCCCTGCCTCCTCTTCAAGGGTTACATAGGCACCCTACATCATGGGGGTCTCTATGCAAAGCGTCACTATAGAAATAGCTTTGAAATATGGACGGCACATTTGGGGAGCGGGCATATTTTAAATGGAAATACTTGAAATACGGATTGGAAATAACATTATTGTCTTCCTTAACCATTTGGCCATCTAATCAAGTAGTACAAGTCATTGGCTACCCTCTTCAAGGGCCACATAGGTACCCCTACATCATGGGCTGGTCTCTATGCAAAGCGTCACTATAGAAATAGCTTGAAATATGGACGGCACATTTGGGAGCGGGGCATTTTTGTATGGAAATACTTGAAAATACGGGCTGGAAATAACATTATTGTCTTCCTTAACCATTTGGCCATCTAATCAAATAATACAAGTCACCCCTAACCCTCTTCAAGTGTACATAGGTACCCTACATCACGGGGCTCTCTATGCAAAGCGTCACTATAGAAATAGCTTGGAAATGTGGACGGCACATTTGGGAGCGGAGCATATTTTAAATGGAAATACTTGAAAATACGGGTTGGAAATAACATTATTGTCTTCCTTAACCATTTGGCCATCTAATCAAGTAGTACAAGTCACTTGCTACCACTCTCTTCAAGGGTACATAGGTACCTCTACATCATGGGCTGGTCTCTATGCAAAGCGTCACTATAGAAATAGCTTGAAATATGGACGGCACATTTGGGAGCGGGGCATTTGTATGGAAATACTTGAAAATACGGGTTGGAAATAACATCATTGTCTTCCTTAACCATTTGGCCATCTAATCAAGTAATACAAGTCACCCCCTGCCCCTCTTCAAGTGTACATAGGTACCCTACATAATGGGGGTCTCTATGCAAAGCGTCACTATAGAAATAGCTTGAAATATGGACGGCACATTTGGTTGTAGGGGCATTTTTCGTTTGGAAATACTTGAAAATACGGGTTGGAAATAACATCACTGTCTTCCTCAACCATTTGGCCATCTAATCCAAGTAGTACAAGTCACTGGCTACCCCTCTTCAAGTGTACATAGGTACCCTACATCATGGGCTGGTCTCTATGCAAAGCGTCACTATAGGAAATAGCTTAGCGAAATATGGACGGCACATTTGGGGAGCAGGGCATTTTTGTATGGAAATACTTGAAAATACGGGTTCGAAATAACATCATTGTCTTCCTTAACCATTTGGCCATCTAATCAAATAATACAAGTCACCCCTAAACTCTCTTCAAGTGTACATAGGTACCCCTACATCATGGGGGGTCTCTATGCTAAAAGCGTCACTATAGAAATAGCTTGAAATATGGACGGCACATTTGGGAGCCAGGGAATATTTTAAATGGAAATACTTGAAAATACGGGTTGGAAATAACATTATTGTCTTCCTTAACCATTTGGTCGTTTAATAAAAGTAATACAAGTCACTCCTGCCCCTCTTCAAAGGTTACATAGGTACCCTACATCATGGGGGTCTCTATGCAAACCGTCACTATAGAAATAGCTTGAAATATGGACGGCACATTTGGGAGCGGGGCATTTTTTGTATGGAAATACTTGAAAATACGGGTTCGAAATAACATCATTGTCTTCCTTAACCATTTGGCCATCTAATAAAAGTAATACAAGTCACCCCTAACCCCTCTTCAAGTGTACATAGGTGCCCTACATCATGGGCTGGTCTCTATGCAAAGCGTCACTATAGAAATAGCTTGAAATATGGACGGCACATTTGGGAGCAGGGCATTTTTTTGTATGGAAATACTTGAAAATACGGGTTGGAAATAACATTATTATCTTCCTTAACCATTTGGCCATCTAATCAAGTAGTACAAGTCACTGGCTACCCCCTCTTCAAAGAGTACATAGGTACCTTACATCATGGGCTGGTCTCTATGCAAAGCGTCACTATAGAAATAGCTTGAAATATGGACGGCACACGATTAGGAATGAGGGAATATTTTAAATGGAAATACTTGAAAATACGGGTTGGAAATAACATTATTATCTTCCTTAACCATTTGGCCATCTAATCCAAGTAATACAAGTCACCCCCTAACCCCTCTTCAAGTGTACATAGGTGCCCTACATCATGGGCTGGTCTCTATGCAAAGCGTCACTATAGAAATAGCTTGGAAATATGGACGGCACATTTGGTAGCAGGGCATTTTCGTTTGGAAATACTTGAAAATACGGGTTGGAAATAACATCACTGTCTTCCTCAACCATTTGGCCATCTAATCCAAGTAGTACAAGTCACTGGCTACCCCCTCTTCAAGTGTACATAGGTACCCTACATCATGGGCTGGTCTCTATGCAAAGCGTCACTATAGAAATAGCTTGAAATATGGACGGCACATTTGGGAGCGGGCATTTTTGTATGGAAATACTTGAAAATACGGGTTCGAAATAACATCATTGTCTTCCTTAACCATTTGGCCATCTAATCAAATAATACAAGTCACCCTAAACTCTCTTCAAGTGTACATAGGTACCCTACATCATGGGGGTCTCTATGCAAAGCGTCACTATAGAAATAGCTTGAAATATGGACGGCACATTTGGGGCGGGGAATATTTTAAATGGAAATACTTGAAAATACGGGTTGGAAATAACATTATTGTCTTCCTTAACCATTTGGTCGTTTAATAAAGTAATACAAGTCACTCCCTGCCCCTCTTCAAGGTTACATAGGTACCCTACATCATGGGGGTCTCTATGCAAAGCGTCACTATAGAAATAGCTTGAAATATGGACGGCACATTTGGGAGCAGGGCATTTTTGTATGGAAATACTTGAAAATACGGGTTGGAAATAACATCATTGTCTTCCTTAACCATTTGGCCATCTAATCAAGTAATACAAGTCACCCCTAACCCCTCTTCAAGTGTACATAGGTACCCTACATAATGGGGGGTCTCTATGCAAAGCGTCACTATAGAAATAGCTTGAAATATGGACGGCACATTTGGGGCGCGGGCATTTTTGTATGGAAATACTTGAAAATACGCGTTGGAAATAACATTATTATCTTCCTTAACCATTTGGCCATCTAATCAAAGTAATACAAGTCACCCCTAACCCCTCTTCAAGTGTACATAGGTGCCCTACATCATGGGCTGGTCTCTATGCAAAGCGTCACTATAGAAATAGCTTGAAATATGGACGGCACATTTGGGAGCGGGGCATTTTTCGTTTGGAAATACTTGAAAATACGGGTTGGAAATAACATTATTGTCTTCCTTAACCATTTGGCCATCTAATCAAGTAGTACAAGTCACTGGCTACCCCTCTTCAAGAGTACATAGGTACCTTACATCATGGGCTGGTCTCTATGCAAAGCGTCACTATAGAAATAGCTTGAAATATGGACGGCACATTTGGGAGCGGGGCATTTTTGTATGGAAATACTTGAAAATACGGGTTGGAAATAACATCACTGTCTTCCTCAACCATTTGGTCGTCTAATAAAGTAATACAAGTCACCCCTGCCCCTCTTCAAGTGTGCATAGGTACCCTACATCATGGGGGTCTCTATGCAAAAGCGTCACTATAGAAATAGCTTGAAATATTGACGGCCCATTTGGGGCGGGGCATATTTTGAATGGAAATACTTGAAAATACGGGTTGGAAATAACATTATTGTCTTCCTTAACCATTTGGCCATCTAATCAAGTAGTACAAGTCACTGGCTACCCCTCTTCAAGTGTACATAGGTACCTTACATCATGGGCTGGTCTCTATGCAAAGCGTCACTATAGAAATAGCTTGAAATATGGACGGCACATTTGGGAGAATGAGGGCATTTTTGTATGGAAATACTTGAAAATACGGGTTGGAAATAACATTATTGTCTTCCTTAACCACTTGGCCATCTAATCAAGTAATACAAGTCACCCCTAAACTCTCTTCAAGTGTACATAGGTACCCTACATCATATGGGGGTCTCTATGCAAAGCGTCACTATAGAAATAGCTTGAAATATGGACGGCACACATTGATAGCGGGGCATTTTTGAATGGAAATACTTGAAAATACGGGTTGGAAATAACATTATTGTCTTCCTTAACCACTTGGCCATGTAATCAAGTAATACAAGTCACCCCCTAAACTCTCTTCAAAAGTGTACATAGGTACCCTACATCATGGGCTGGTCTCTATGCAAAGCGTCACTATAGAAATAGCTTGAAATATGGACGGCACATTTGGGAGCAGGGCATATTTTGAATGGAATTATTTGAAAATACGGGTTGGAAATAACATTATTGTCTTCCTTAACCATTTTGGCCATCTAATAAAGTAATACAAGTCACTCCCTGCACACTCTTTCAAGGGTACATAGGTACCTTACATCATGGGGTCTCTATGCAAAAGCGTCACTATAGAAATAGCTTGAAATATGGACGGCACATTTGGGAGCAGGGCATTTTTTGTATGGAAATACTTGAAAATACGGGTTCGAAATAACATCATTGTCTTCCTTAACCATTTGGCCATCTGATAAAGTAATATATGTTGCTCAGTATCCCTCTTCAAAGGGTATAGGTACCCTACATCATGGGGAAGTCTCTATGCAAAGCGTCATCAGAGATGATGTAATGATTTAATGGTTACGGTGCGGGTACACTTGTGACTTAAAAGTACATAATGTGAAGTACAGAATAACCTTGCCTGATGCAGCAATACCGTTGTTTTTCATAATAGCTTTGATGTAATTATTTTTCAGTTTCAAGATATCTGCAATGATAACAGACTACTGGACGACCTAGTCATTGTCCATAGGTCCCTAGAGAGTTTCAAAACTGGATATCCTGACGATAGCACCAAGGCTTCCGAAAGAAACCGAAGACCAAATGAGAGACAAAATAGAGAGAGAGATGAGATGGATGGTTGGCTGGGTGAATGATCAGGTATGTATAAAAGACAGCATATAAGCAGCTTATTACACGCTGATAAAGAAAAAACCCAAGTAACAATAATAAGTAAATACGTTTCTTTTGCAGATAATAAATGCCTTCCTGTATGTGCTGTGTCAAGGACGAGAGAGGTGGGTGAAAGGTTTTTAACCTACAAGTCAGTTTAGAAATAACAACAATACAAGATGTCGACTCGTTTGTTCAAAAGAATATACAATATGACTGAATGTTGTGTTTATGTATACAATTACATACGGTAAATAATATTCGTCCTTGAATATATAACATGTTCTTTTTTTTCGTGTTATTTACAGCTTCAGTGTAAAGGAAAGAAAATGTAGCTTTATCAACTCAGGTTATTGAGGGATGGCGAAATTTCAAGTCGGGAAGGAGTCACCGAGTGGCACTTCTACAAAAGGTGATGAATTGATATTGAGTACAGTACATACCTGTGAGATAATATACACTGCAACAGTTGATAAACGTCGAATTATGGAATTATGGAATTGAATTATTTCGTACGAATATAGCAAATTCATTGTTGATCGCATTATAATTTGTTTTGTTGTTTGTTGTGTAATGCCACAATATGGCGATTCGTACACTATGTAACTGCTATGTTGCACAATACTACTGCATTATGAAGATGGCACCTCAGAACGAATATTGTTCCAAATGTAACAGACAATATTCGCTATATTTCAGGAATAACTCTCAGATGCAGAAAAAGTGTTTATACCGATTCATAGACATGGCAGCCATTGGACATTGTTGGTAATTGGTATTTCCTGGGTATTTAAGACAGTAAGAGTGGTGACTTATAAGCTATATGTGTCTGGGACGCGTGTTGAATTTCAGCAGTGTTTAAACTTTTTGTGATTTCCTGTCACCGAGTCTGGTCCAGATGTCATGACTAAATGTAACTTGTCGTAATCTGTGGTTATCGCCAATAGTGATGTGTTTCTGCGCGTTTCAGCAGCCTTATATTATTATTTTTGGAGCAAATGTCTTATTCAGTGGGAAAGGGGAACGCCAGGTGTATTGACATATAATAGTATAACACTTTCTTCTAACTCAGGTTTTGGATGTACAAACCAAACAAATGCGTTTCTATGACCCCATGAACCGGACATTTGATGAAGAGGTGGTCAACATCACAAGGTATGATTGTTGACTTAGTACATGCCCTGTTCTGACACCTACCAGGACATTATACTTGCATGCACGCAAACATACAGAGGGTAACTACCTTCACGCCTCCTAGTCTATGTCTATTCATTGTTGAGTTATCTGTCGGGTTCTACTCTCATTGCTTTGGTATGTTTCTATGAAGGGAGTACATGGCTTCAGAATGTACCGGATGATGCCATTGACCCAACACACTTCAACGTAGAAGTCGGTCATGGGTACACAACACAGGACACTACCAGCTGTGGGGTTTACGTGTGCATAGTGAGTACAGTGGTTTTGTAAACGTTTTACTGAATTAATGGCTGCATATTTCACTTTTACTTATTCAGCTACTATTCAGAAAATATTAAAATTTTTACATAAATGAAAGTATATTTGCTAATGTAAGGGTCACACTGAGCATCGTTTTACTTGTTTCCAGCATTAAACTGGAACGAATGCAGGAAGGACAAAAGGAAGGACCTTTTGACGTTTATGTTCTGTGTCTAATGTTCTGAACAAAAGAACAAACTTCATGTGTTACTATATGTCCCAAACATACCCAAACAGAACAGAGTGTGATGTTAACGGATACATGTGGCTATTTTACGGACGTAATGGGCGTACACTTAAACAGGATTAGGCATTAAGGTGCGCCTGGGGTACAACAGGAAAGCAACGTTGTGTCATCGACTGCCTAACACCCATGAACCTAGCTTCAAGCAGCCTGCGCCATTAACAATACCAAACATGGCACCCAGCTGCTGAATATGGTGGCTGATTAGGGCCATCGCTTTCTCACCTTAAAATTTGGAGGCGAGAAAGCGAAAAGCTGGCTATCACGAGACAATAAAGCCTCCTGTTGGATTAAATCATACGCAGGTTAGACGTCATGTGCAGTAGACAGGGCAGGGGTATGTGAAATATCGCTTTCTCGGCTCTATCCTTTCGCTTTCACAACTTTCTCGCTTTCTTGCTCTATCCTTTCTCGCTTTCTCGCTCTATCGCTTTCTCGCTTTCTTGCGCGGTATATCGCTTTCTCCGCTCTATCGCTTTCTCGCTTTTATCGCTCTATCGCTTTCTCCTTTATATCGCTTTCTCGCCTTGGTATATCGCTTTCTCATCCTATCCTTTCTCGCTTTATCGCTTTCTCGCGTAATGGTATCGCTTTCTCATCTCGTGCTATCGCTTTCTCGTCTCGTGTTATCGCTTTCTCGTCTCGCGTTATCGCTTTCTCGTCTCGTGCTATCGCTTTCTCGTCTCGTGTTATCGCTTCCCTCGTCTCGTGATATCGCTTTCTCGCTTTCTCCTCCGAATTTTAAAGGCGAGAAAGCGATAACTAATCAGCCACCATAGCTGAACATTCTGGGGTTTAGCTTCTCAAGGCACGAAGATTTCTTTCAAGAGCTGATGGGACTAAGGTCAGCTGGTGTCGGCGGAATTTTGCAGGACATTTCAAGTCAAAACAGCTCTGTGTGGTGTTACATTGTGATATTGGAATTGGTGGCTTCAACCGTTAACAGGCAATGCACTACCGAACAGGGTCACGCGTTCATAAAGAGTACCGGGCAGTAAAAAGTGGTGGATGCGTCAGGTGTAGACGTGACCATTATGGTATTCGCCCATATCAACTACTTTGTATTGCCCATTTCCCGATAGTTCAATTATTCGTTTCCGTTCAATATACATTGTATTTTTACTTATGACGGACAGACAGCAAACTGATATATATGCAGCGTTTAAAATTCCGCCTGTCCGACCGTCCGGAAGGGTCTATTTTCATCTCGGACGGTCAAATATCAAAAGTAGCCTGTCCGGTGCATGGTCTGGCGATATGTTTTACTCCCCAAGTGTAAATATTTCATAATATCAGACAGGTTCTCGTGTCGTCAGTTTGAGGTGTTTAAGGTATATGAAAATTATGTTAAACAACATACGATTGTACAGTTCATGTTATGATAACCAATCATAACACATGTACTTTCAGTTTACCCAAACCGACCCATTGCCTATCAGTGCTATGTAGTTCGTTGCGATGCCTACAAACATTGAATGGCGGTTACAGTTTTTATTGTTGAAAACCAGACAGCAAGCATGGTGTCCGGACTGGTAATTTTTTCAAGTTAGTTTTATTTCCATAATGCATGTGTGTGGCCATAGGCCCAAATACATAATACAATAATAATAATATGGGTGATATTATAAACGATCATTTTCGCTTCTTAAAAGCAACATGAATGAATGGCATTAATTTCTAAGCACAGATTGTGAAGTTGCTGCTATAAGCTCTTTGAGAACATGTGTACTGATGGGTTCCTGATCACATAACTTGGTAGAATAGCTTTTCTGATGGTGTCAAGGGAAGGACATATCATATATAAAGATCTTCGATTTCATATCGATCACAGCGTGGGCAGATACGTTGCTCACGGGGAATATTTGATATCCGGCCTCTGTCTATCTGTAGACTTTAAAGTCCTTAACTGTTGGAGAAAATATTCCGGAACACCAACATAACATCTTGGTGAAGCCCAAGCATATCCCATTCCAACATTTTGTAGTAGGGTTCTAACGTCGGAACACCATGTATGTCGACCTACATTGTCCAGATTATACAACATGTCATATGCCTTGCGTGGTAGTCGATGGGACGGGAGATGAAGGAGTCTGATCCAGTACTTGATGCATCTGACGGCACTATCCACATACAGAGGATGACGTCCACACTCTCCAAGGGCCATAGCATTTGGTGTGTTTTTGTACCGGTTCCAAAATGTAGCGTTTACAAGCAAAATATTGAACTCTCTCAAGTTGCCTCTACTCGTGTGTGTCCCCATATTTCACTTCCGTATAACAGGATGGGCTTTATTTTGGTGTCGAATATTTGAAATAGGTCTTGAATGGTAACTTTCCATATGCCCACATTATACGTAAGATGTTCACTGAGGAACGTTTGCCGTTAGTTGCAAGGCGAAGGGCGGATTGGCGCAGAGACAGGGATGGTGTTAGCATGATCCCTAGATATTTGTAGCTTGTCACAGGCTCGATCTCTTTGCCGTTGTAAAACCATTTTTCACAACGTCTAAGGATTCCCCTCTTCTAAAGACGACAACCTTTGTCTTCTGTAGGTTAACTGACAGGCCCCATGTGTCACAGAATGTAGACAGGATGTTGAGCTGTTGCTGGAGACCATTGACCCTGTCAGACATTAGGATTACGTCGTCAGCAAACAGCAGTAGAAATAGTTCGTATAGATCTGGGTATAGCTGTACTCCGCCTTTGCACTCCTGTAATATCATCATATCGGCAAGTCCATTTATGAACAGAGAAAGGACCGGACTAAGAACACATCCTTGTTTGAGACCAACTGGACAATCAAAGACTTGCGTGTACGATCCTCCACTACATCTAACAGAAGCTGACACTCCTGAATACATAGATTCGAAAATGTGAAGCATTTTTCCACCCAGGTTGATGTTTCGAAGTACGCCCATCAGTTTTGTTCTATTGATAGAATCAAATGCTTTCCTAAAGTCAATTAGAGCAACATATAAGCGACCTTTTCTTTTACTGAGATATTTCTGTACGCAGGCAGTTAGTGTGAAGATGTTGTCCGTAGTAGAGTAGCCCTGACGAAATCCTGCTTGTTCTTCACATATCTTGTGATTAATTTCAGTCCACGTCGATAGGCGCTTGTTAAGGATAGATGTGAAAACCTTTCCAAACACACTGTTTAAGGTAATTCCCCGGTAGTTATTCGGGTCTTTGTGACAGCCGCTTTTATGTATAGGAATAATAGTGCCACTTCCCAGCCGTTGGGGAAAAACACCTATATCAAAAGGATTTTGTTGAGGAGTTTTACTAAGTAAGGCAATATATACTTAAGTGATGATTTTAGTGTTTTTGGTATTATATAATCTGGACCAGATGACTTTCCACTCTTTAATTTATTATATTATTTATTTAAAGTTTACCCAGTCAGACTGTCTGGCTTGGAATTTTTGGAGTTTTAAACACTGATATATGTATGTCTAAAAAGAGCCAATCATGACATGTTTGCAGGTTGACCCGAGCAGTTGCCGTTCTTTCATTGCTGAAGAAATTGTGAATGCAGGGGAAGGATATGCAACGGAAGGTACGTCTATTTGGGTATTCAGTAAGATTGTGACGTTGATAGAACATAGACAGATAGACACACGTTCTGATAGAACAGGTATTTATTTACACATGCTTGCACGAAAACGCTTTCCATTTCAGAATACCACACATGACGTACCAAGAAGATACGGACTGCGAGAGCAAGTTCCGGCGGTAGGACATAATATGTGTCCTAGATTGAAATACATAGTTTTCCATTTTCACGAAGCGTGGAAATACGTTTAGCAGAGTTGCATGTATTATGTTCAGAATGAGGAACGTGGCTCTAATAACAAAGATTGACAATCCAGATTGATACAGGTGTATGTAACAACGGAACTAAATATGGCCATTGAAAAACACTGAAACGGTAAGTAAACAGATACAGATATACCCAGTTATTAATAAAGGCTCATTGACTATATGAATCAATGTCCACACATCTACATGGTTCCACATGGCATGGTCTTTACACTAGAGCAAATATACCAACATGAGAAATATCTCGCTATGTCGAAGTCAATAGACCACTTTATCTCCACAACTTTGCGATGAGGATATTCCCAGGGGCGCAGCTACCATTAAAAACTGGCGGGCTATTACATGATTTTTGTTTTACGATCCCCATGAAAGTTGGGCAAGCCCTCAAAACTATCTACCTATATAGCTGCGCTGACGTATCGGGTTTTACACGAAAGAATTGACTTGATACGCGCCTGATTCCGATCACTGTGTATGTTGTATTCATATTGCACATTTTCGGGCTTCATAAGTGAATGTGAAACTGACGTAATTTAATCAGTAATCAATTGTAAGTAATAATTGTGGTAATGATATACAGCCATAGAAATACGTATGTTATGTTTCTATATCAGGAAATATTTTCCGATTGATGGTGTGCTGACCAACCGCTGCTGTTGAAACGGACAAGACGACCTGGACAAGACGACCTGGACAAGACGACCCGGACAGAAGACGACCTGGACAAGACGACCCGGACAAGACGACCTGGACATACGTCAGCGAAGATCCATTCACGGGTACATGAAACTAATCAATGATATATCGGTAACTGTAAGAGGTTAGAGCATGGATGAGCATATAAAAATATGGAATGTTTTGTAAAGAATACAGTGTTCTTTGTTTGTGCATGAATAAAACACGTTTCTGTTTCATTTAGAAGCAGTCTCCTGAGGTTCAACTGAAACGGTATGCTACCTTTCACTTGTGACAATTATAAACGAAAGCTGCCAAAGCATTTTCAAAGTACCTGTTACTAACACTGAACAATTACGACTGTGTTTTAGGCATAATTTATAACCAATGAACTGTTATACCTCAGTGAGCTTGTGCAGCATTGGATGTACGAGGAACTAATTCTAATTCACTACTATTTCAGCGAAGGATGTGCGGAAAAGGCGACAGCGAGAAGAACAGCTTTGCGTGGGTATATCATTTTTCCAGAAATGGGTAAATTGGGGGAAGTGTGTGTGTGTGTGTGTGTGTGTATGTGTGTGTGTTTGAGAGAGCGAGAGAGTGTGTATATGTGTGTGAGGGGGTGGGGTGAGGTGTGTGTGTAAAGTTTGAGAGATTCCATGGAGTTAGCATACTGTTTTAATGAATATGTTTCTTTAATACAATTCGGTGATCAGCAGGTGACTATACTTGCTGATGATCTGGAAGAGCTGAAGACATTGGAACGTGGTATGAATATGGAAATATATTCAACTTCTTCATCAGCTTAAATATATACTGGCATAACTGTAAGTTACTAATTAGGGGATGTACATGAATGGAATGATTGGATGTTGATTCTGATGTTAATCACCTTTTCTTCTTTAGTATTGCACTAGTATTTATGCACACTGGACAACCTTTGCAACAAGATTTTCTTTTCGAACCTTCAGGTGGAAAAAGTAATTGAAGAAGATGTTCCATGGTTGTACAATTATCCGACAGAAACAACATCAGAAGTACCGAATGAGTATGAGCGGCATCTGCTCTTCTTTAAAGGAAAGAAACTTGAGAGGAGCAGAGCAATGTCCCACCTCAACACCGTTGTAAGTATTACTGTACTGTGACTTCATAACTTTTTGTCAGAAATGACTATGACTATTTGCAACTCCCAAAATTACAGCCAGACCACAGGACTGGTTAGATGTAAAACTTACAGCCCTGACCAAAACTCACATGCCCGCAAATAATACAAGCGACGTAGTTTATCATCAATTTATTTTTACGAGGAACTAATACTGATGTATGATGATTATCTTCATATACATGTCTAAATTTTAACCCGACCGTGGGGCAGGTGAATTTGAGAATGTGGCAGTCCGTGTTGAAAATATCCCGTCCCGGGCGGTAGGGCAGGCAGGTATTTCGAACGCTGCTATTTGTTGGGCATTGTGTCGATATAAATGATCAAACACAGTTGTTACATTGTATGCCTCTACATCTGTTCCAAAGTGCAATTTGTCTAATCTAACTAATGCCGATATGTTCATATTGTTCAATATTGTGTGCGTAAATTTGTAAAGAGAGTATGTAACAATGGTAGAATGATTATCATTTCAGGGGTATGCCATACTTGTGCAGGCGATGGAATCGAAATTAGTGATCAGGACAAGAGGTCCAAGGTAATGATAGGATACAGTGAAATTTAAAAAAAACGTGTTGTTCATGATGATGGTTGGTGTCAGTAATAAGAAACAAGTGATTCTAAAGAATGAGTGTTTCATACATAATTACCAGGTAGAGTTCCAGCATGCACTACCATGAAATATACACACTTCATGCATAGTCATACTATTTTCAGACTGTATCATATAACCAAAAGAAATTTGGTACTTCCGGATGCTGTACTACAGAGTGGACGTCCAAGGTATGTGACTGAAGGTTATAAGGTACATGTATTTAAAATAAATTGTTCTATTGTTTGTACGTGGCTTTAGCTCTGATAAAAGTGCTGTCATTTTATTCATGTATATTTCAGGAACGACTATTTTGTGAAGGTGGTGGAAGACTACATTTTCTTTCATGTCAGGAAGCATTTCGGATCGTATAATTCTTGACTGGATGAGTGTGCCACACGTGGGTATGTGTATGTTAGTTAGAGTGAGTGAGTGAGTTTAAATTTACGCCGCACTCAGCAATATTCCAGCTATATGGCGGCGGTGTGTAAATAATCGAGTCTGTACCAGGCAATCCAGTGATCAACAGCATGAACATCGATCAACGCAATTGGGAGACTATGACATGTGTAAGTAAGCGAGTCTGACCAACCGATCCAGTTAGTTGGCAAGCATGGGTTACTGAAGATCAACCCGAATATTCACGGGTTATCTTAGTTAGAAAAGGAAAGGGAGAGCAAATGCCAGTTTGACGAGGCTCGACACCATTAAACACACAGACACTTCATTTAAAGCATATAAGCCTTGTGAATTTGTGGCTTATGTTGAAATCCAGATAATAAATTATATAGGGCATCCTTCAACCTTGGACACAATTTTACTTGGATATACTATGTTCTGCCTTTATGTCAAAGTAACATGGCTGAAAAGGAAGAATGCAAACTGAAGCAAGTGTTCATGCAAGCATGTACTCATCATGTCGTACTATAGCAATTCCTGAATGTTTCAGGAATCAGTATATGTTATTCTGTTTCAGATTCCGAACGGAAAGTCAAATGTTCATTGTAATAAAAGGCAGTATAGGAAGTGAATAAACCTCTCTCTCATACGTACTGTATAAGATCAATTTAACAAAAGAATTCATTAATAGACCCATATCTTGCGTACATAAAGCAAAATGGGTTTTTATTTTTAAGCAAATATCTGGGAAAATGTTCTGAGTAGACTTTTCATTATGTCAAAACCAAATTGAAAACATTCATTAATGCCTTTTTCCCCCGTTTAACGCCAAATGTGTTACTTTTGTTGTTAATTCTAATGACGGAGTCATCAACAGTCCAAGGTACCGATATGATGAAACAACTTCAAAAAGTTCATTACGATAATACACTTTGTTTTTGTTTCCGAAAGGTTGGCATTTAACTTCCATGTTCAACAGTAGTTATGTAGAATATTAAGTTGCGCTTGTAACCCACTTACTGGATCACACATAAAAGAAACACCATCAGAAGAAACAGTTGATGTACATCAGGAGTAATTGTGCTCCTCTACAACATCTATCAAAATCATCGGCAGCCAACTCATTGATGAAGTAGTACATAGAATGAGGTTTAATATACAGCCCTGTTTTAGTCCAATAGGACAATCAAAACACTCAGTAAGGCCATCGTTACGCCGTACGCTAGTATGTCTCAGTGTCTGAACCACATTATTGCCCAACCTGCTCAGCCCTCCCTGCAATGTTACAAAATGTTCACCTATTAGACCAGTATATTTTAGTCTCTTTCATCTTATAATCCCCTATTTATTGCATAGTATGACCAGAAAATATTGAGAATTTTAGGAATATGTTTAATTGGATTTCTAGTATAAACAACCTTGACCAGCTATCAAGTGCTTGGTTTCATTCAAGAGAGACAACTCCGTTAATCTTTTTTCATTAGTTTGTGAAGAGTTATCCCCCTTTGTTTACTTGCTAGCAGACGACATTTTCAGTGATCCTCAGTTTGGATGATTAAGAGAAGAGGAAGTTGATTTTAGAGTATTATAACAAGGACATCACATCAGCTAAAGTGATTTCAAGTAGAACAGGCATCCCTTTGTCCACTGTTTATCGTGTTTTGAAAAATATTGCAAATGGATATGGCATTGAGCACCAGGGAGGCGCAGGTAGGCCCAGAAAATTGACTGTCGGTGACAGGAGGCGGCTTAGTATTCTTGTTTCTAAAAAACAAACGAAGGAGTTTAGAAAACTTAAGGCTGGATATGATTGATAGAGGGACCGTGGCTGTCTGTATGGAGACAATTAGAACTGAGCTGCATGCAATGGGTTGGCAGAAAAGTCGAGGATTTCTATCACCGATCATGAAACCTGAACAAAAGGAGCGAAGGTTGAACTGGTGCTTACAGCATAGAAATTTTAACTGGGACAATGTGATTTTTTCAGATGAAAGTTCTGTGTGGCTGTTTCCTAATACACTGAAATTCTGGACCAAACAAACTGAAAACAACTTTGTATCAGCGCCCAAAGTACAATCCGAAATGTAACGTGTAGGGTGGCATATCTGTGTTAGGGGCAACGCCCCTCTGTGTATTTGAAGGGAATATGAACAGTGAGCGGTACACAGATATTCTCGAGGAACATTTACTTCCATTTGCTCACGTGTTCTATGGAAATGTTTGGATTTTTCAGCACGACAACGACCCAAAACATCGTTCAAAGCATTCACAGGCCTGGTTTCTGACCCACAATATGACATTATTAGATTGGCCAAGCTATAGCCCTGACCTAAATCCAATAGAAAATGTTCTGGGACTTATGAAGGAAAGTGTCAAAAAGCAAAATCTGACAAAAATTGCTGAAATGATAGAAGAGGTGGTCCGATATTGGGACAACATGGACCACGACTTTCTAACTTCTTTGATCAGTAGTATGCCCCGCGGCATTGAAGCCTGCATTGCTGCCCATGGTGACTTGACAAAATACTAACTGTTCACCTGTCTTTGAATCTGGAGTTATGTTCTGCTAATATTCCCATTTAATACGTGAGTAATGAGTGAACCAAATATAAAAAATTACAATCTTAAAATTCTCAATAATTTGTGGTTGTACTGTATATACTGTTGTTTAACCTGACGAAGGGGTAAGGAATAGCCCAGGAACGTTGTGTATACAATAAAGAAGAAGTTGACATCCCTAACATTTTGTCTTATACTTAAATACCAACTTCTATATGCCTCTCAAGAACCTCAACAGTGAAAAGGCATTTATGCATGTACTGACCTCCACTTTCCATGGATAGAGCGAGTTGCACGTGCAAATCACTGACATTAAGTAGCAGGTGGATTTCCATATTGACAATTTGAATAAAGATTGTGCCATGTGTAACAGAATGTAGCGGACGTTAAAGAATGTAATAATGACATTTCAACGGCTTGATGTATTTTTCCATACTGTTAAGACAGTTTGTAAAGCATTCAGCTGTATATATTTCAAAGAAATACGAAGATTTTACAACTTTTAAGAAGTCATGTTACCAATAACACGTCCATTGTATATATTTCAAACAGAAACGAAGATTTTACAACTTTTAAGAAATAGTGTCACCAATAGCTTGACCCTTCATTAATGACGCTGAGTATATATTCAGAGACTAAGCCTTAGTCTAGATGTACGCTTGCTGTTACAGACGAATACATAAATCATATTCAACATTTTAACAGGTACAGAGATAAGAGATAAAATATTTATTGTGCAAACGTTCCATACAGAAACAGTGACAATATTCTAAAAACTACATAAAACTAGATATATCATGAATCATATATATATATGATGAGTAACAAAACATATAATGATAGCACAGTGTTTAGAACACGTATAAGTTAATTTCAAAAGCTTTTGTGAAATGTATAAAGACAACGCATAGTCTACCTCTTGTTTGTTCTTATCTTGTTATTATTTTCTTATCCCTGTAGTTATAAGGATCATGTAGAGGATCATGTCTTGTGCATTATTATACTTTCACTCCAAGTGATCAAGTACTTCCAAATATCCTTTGTATTTATGATATGTATCATAAACTTACATTTATGTATGCACAAATGTTTCTTTGTGTTATGAAATAAATGGTTTCGTTTGTTATACTGTACCTCATAGTTGTGTTCTCTGTGTGCACTGCATGCGTTTGTATGGTTTTGTAGCTTTAAGTGTTATAGGCATGAGATTATGGTCCTTATTACAATAAGAGATATACAATTAACATTATTAATGACAGGGGATTAAGGGGGCAGAAGATACAAATTGTGAGAGTTTTAATAAAATATTTAAGATATGAAGTGATTGGTAACGTTGTAAGGCGTGTTATAGGCATGAGATTATGGTCCTTATTACAATAAGAGATATACAATTAACATTATTAATGACAGGGGATTAAGGGGGCAGAAGATACAAATTGTGAGAGTTTTAATAAAATATTTAAGATATGAAGTGATTGGTAACGTTGTAAGGTGGGAGGTTAAGTAGAAAGTCAGTAACGTAGGTAATGAACATGAAAGTAGGTCGCTGGAGCTGGTGAGTGCAGGATAAAGTGAGTCATAGCTTAGATAGAGGAAAAACTACTATACTAGCAAGATGGAGCGACCTGGCCGGGGACCTGGCCACCAGTTCCTGGTATTCTACGAGCCCTATATGGTTAGGGGAGAGAGACTTTGAGATTCTTGGAATCCACCTCACGGTCGTACAAATATGGTAGTGGGGGTACGATATAGAGGTGGGGGAGAGTAATAGATAGTCAAATTGTGGGTTATTGACCAATAGAAAAAATGGAAAAGGGTGTTGGCTGTGACGTAGGAACCCAGGTTTAAGCGGGAGCAAAGCTCAGAAACGGGAGTCTGGTGCGGGCCTGCTCTTGCTGTTGGTCACTAGGAACCGTCTGAGAAATTATCTTGTAGCACCAGCATTTTGGCTTAAGACTGAAGCTTTGCGGCTGAAGTCTTATAGAGTGACCATAGAGTAGGTTAACCAGCAACACAGTGTCAATAAAAACTATTGAACGAAGATCATCGTCTTGTGTTTGCTGGACGGACTACGGTAAAGTTCCAAGGGCCCCCGGGTACTGACACTGTACCTCTCGCACATCCCTTATCGTCAGAAGCATTGCCTGACCTTCCTGAACGCCTCGTCTCCAGTATTAAGAGACGGATGGCCCCTTACCCGGTAGAACAACTGGTCATGAAATTAAAGTTGTTCTACCCCCCTAAAAGCCAGGGCCACTGGGATGGTTGTACCTGGGGGTCCTCGAAGGTAGACCCTGAGTGGAAACTTTGACACCCAGGGGCCAGTCAATCGGGGATGCTGGGTCAATAAACAAACAAAAAAAAACAACAAAAAAAACCCCTACCCAACCGCGTCGTCAAGGGAAGCCAAAATTATATCTCTATAATATTATTATTGACATATTAGCCATTTTACATGTATTCCGTCCGGTTCATATATATTGTTCTTGTTAGACATAGAAAATTGTACTTAAAACCATATTGATAATAATAATTTGTGCTTGATGTTGTAACTTATGTCTGTATTTGTATGGTTGCGGTTAATAAACCCCATGGTCACAACAAGAACAAGGTAAAATACGTAATTAAAGGAAATCAAAACAAATAGCTTGGGTCTCGACGTCACAGTCCTATAGAGTGTGGGGATACACTCTTCGTTGGAAGGGGTCGTGTTATAGGCATGAGATTATGGTCCTTATTACAATAAGAGATATACAATTAACATTATTAATGACAGGGATTAAGGGGCAGAAGATACAAATTGTGAGAGTTTTAATAAAATATTTAAGATATGAAGTGATTGGTAACGTTGTAAGGCGTGTTATAGGCATGAGATTATGGTCCTTATTACAATAAGAGATATACAATTAACATTATTAATGACAGGGATTAAGGGGCAGAAGATACAAATTGTGAGAGTTTTAATAAAATATTTAAGATATGAAGTGATTGGTAACGTTGTAAGGTGGGAGGTTAAGTAGAAAGTCAGTAACGTAGGTAATGAACATGAAAGTAGGTCGCTGGAGCTGGTGAGTGCAGGATAAAGTGAGTCATAGCTTAGATAGAGGAAAACTACTATACTAGCAAGATGGAGCGACCTGGCCGGGGACCTGGCCACCAGTTCCTGGTATTCTACGAGCCCTATATGGTTAGGGGAGAGACTTTGAGATTCTTGGAATCCACCTCACGGTCGTACAAATATGGTAGTGGGGTACGATATAGAGGTGGGGAGAGTAATAGATAGTCAAATTGTGGGTTATTGACCAATAGAAAAAAAATGGAAAAGGGTGTTGGCTGTGACGTAGGAACCCAGGTTTAAGCGGGAGCAAAGCTCAGAAACGGGAGTCTGGTGCGGGCCTGCTCTTGCTGTTGGTCACTAGGAACCGTCTGAGAAATTATCTTGAAGCACCAGCATTTTGGCTTAAGACTGAAGCTTTGCGGCTGAAGTCTTATAGAGTGACCATAGAGTAGGTTGACCAGCAACACAGTTTCAATAAAACTATTGAACGAAGATCATCGTCTTGTGTTTGCTGGATGAACTACGGTAGAGTTCCAAGGGCCCCTGGTACTGACACTGTACCTCTCGCTCATCCCATATCGTCAGGACCGAAGTACGGGGGTATACCGTAGTTCAGGTAACGACACACCATCCCAGGTACGGGATACCGACAGGTAAAATACCATCTACCTGACAGGTAAAGGTGCTAGTCGGAACGCCTTGGAAATAAGTACTTCTGTGGCCGTATCACGGCGGCGGAGCAATAACTGAATGGGTTCCATACGAAGTACTGACCCAATGTTATGCAGGAATCGAAGTGAGTGAATTTAGTTTTACGTCGCTACAAGCAATATTCCTGCAATTTCACGGTGACCGAATCTTTCCAAAACAGAGTGATGAAAACATGACATGGAGATTCGTTACGCACGATGCATACAGCATTAATCATGATACACGTTCCAGTGTACACGACGTCATGCAATAGTTCACTTACGATCAAACATACTGTAACACATCACCGAAGTGGGCGTTGATGCGCTCTGTATTCTGTAATGTATATAGTACATATAGCAGGTTGCCCTTCGTTACTACACGATACATAGTTAAAGCCGTGACCAGGGTGCATTTGTGAAAAAAGGTATAATGGGTCTAATATGTAAGTTAAAAAGGAATAAGTAATAATGACATTGTTTAATTATTTCGGCAAACGTTCCTGCTTGATTAGACCACACAGTATGACCGAAGTTTTGTTGGGAGTTTCCCATGTATAAACAGCACAGAGATTTCCAGGCTATTATGCCTGGAAACCGTGCATTCTGGACTAAATAGAAATGATGTGAAGGTTCTCAGATTACATAAAATGTGGTCATATACGTGTTATCAACCTTAAACAAATAATACACTTCCCGTTTTGCTGATAAAACGATGTATTTAACTAATAATTCTTAAAAAACACATGATACATGTTTAACGAAGTGAAGAACATTGCAAAAGTTTTTCATTTCACGCAAGAAGTCGGCGCGAGATTTCTGTTGACAGCTGGTGAGATACGGGCGGGTCGAGTTACCTCCAGCCGCAGCCATGGGAATACAATGACGGAGACTTGCCGCCAGTCTAGGTAACCCAACCCTCCTCAGGTTCTCGGTGACTGGCTCTTCACAGTGACTACCGGCACACGGCACATGGGAGCCAACCCCTACTCTACGAAACACGTATGACGTGGTCACATAAGCTCCGCCCACTCATGTTTATTTATGATTTCTGTGTTCTTAAGACCATTGTAGGTTTAAGGGCACAACACACGTCCAGGCTTCCGTAGTTCGAGACAAGCAATTGTCTCATGTCGATATACCAAGGAGAAGTGAACAATCCGTACCCACGTTTTGGGGGACTCAACCAACTGCACCTAATCAACTGGACTTGTACCCCAAAAGGCATATTCGCAAACAGTGAAAATACATATGGTTTACCGATTATTATATTTTATCTTAAATTCTTGAAAATCAGTCAGGAATAAAGTTAAGACATTGTTGCAGACGTTTTGTTTCTTTGAGTCAGCCAAATAATGTATATTAATGCTGAAGGTACGAATTTGCAATTTTCGGTGAGTACGAATCGTTGTAGTCCTTACAAACATATGTCTTCATTCCACGCCATCGGGTACTATATACATGTTCATACAAACTAGTTTACTTATTAAAATTAACTCAGAGAAACTAATTAAGAAACTCAATATTAGACGATATGTGTGTGTGTGTGTGTATTTAAACTATCTGAACTTTCTGCCACGGACACATTAAGAAGAGACCATTATTTTATGTGAACTAATGTTCTCTGATATCGGGCTTCATGAACACGTGCCTACACCTTCCCGGACAAAAAACATAAATCGCAATAAAACAAGATTATCGTTCCCCATAAGGGCCTTCAGCAAGGCTACATCTGGCTGATGCAAGAAATTGTCAACATGGAGAATGTATTGTACTATCGACATGTGTTAGTAAAAAGAAAGTCAAAGTGATTAGAATTTTAACAGATCATATGTTAAAAAAATCTCAATGTATGTAATTATTTGTTTCTGCGTTCCAATTTATATATGTCTCGTTTTGAATCCTTGTTCACATTCAAAACAAATTCAATAATCAAACCTCCCTCAAGCCGACAACATAAATGCGCATGCGTAGTGGTCCACGTTGGGAATATTGAGAACGCAAACCGGCAAGGCACACAGGCGGATTGTTGCGTGAAGTCTTATTTAATTTGTCAACATGGTGTTAGATATTGAGCTCTTCCGTGGCGACAAGGGCGGAGACCCTGCTAAAATCAAGGAGAATCAAGCCAAAAGATTTAAGGATGTTACGTTAGTGGACAAGGTAGTCGACCACGACACAGCTTGGCGGAAACGTAAGTTTGGGAGTTGACATCTGCCTGTTGAGGCCAAGTTTAGACTATGTGACAGGTGATGTCGTAATCATGTGCAAGATAATGTGTAGTGTCTGTTACAACTCATATATCATGCTTAACTAATTCCTAAGACATCGGGGCTGTGGGGTAGCGTAGTGGTTAAAGCGTTCGTTCGTCACGCCGAAGACCCGGGTTCGATTCCCCACATGGGTACAATATGTGAAGCCCATTTCTTGTGTCACCCGCCGTGATATAGCTGCAATATTGCTATTATCAGCGTAAAACTAAACTCACTCACTCACTCCTAAGACATCTGACCCCCTCCATGGTGTAGTGGTTAGAGCGTCCGCCCGGAGAGCAGAAGGTTGCGGGTTCGATCCCCAACCGCGTCATACCAAAAGACGTTAAAATATGGTACTTGTTGGTCCCGGTCTGGCGCTCGGCATTAATGGGTACAACAAGGACTGGTCGGCTTGGAGTGAGTATAATGTGTCTGAGTGGGGTATTCATGCTTCACTGCGGCATGGTATCTTGGTGGGCTAGCACTATAAAACCAGCGTCAGTCTGGGCTAGTACAAGCAGCCGCACATACACATACACACGAATGCATAAGAGCGAAATATTCTCAAGCACGACGTTAAACCCAATTTCACCTCACCTCACCTCACCCCACCTAAGACATCTTGCCCCTCCTTAGGTTTGAATGAATATGGTGTGTTCATACACTGAGGCGAAGTTTGTAATTTGTCCTATGGTTTTTATAACTATTTTAGGATCCTGATATATAATGGTATACAGCTGATCATTCTTTTTTTTATGTATTCTGCAATTACGAATGTTTTATTATATGTTCATTATAATGAATAAATCTTAACTCATCAGTTTACTGTTGCATTTCTGAGTGAGTGAGTGAATTTTACACCGCTTTTAGCAATATTCCAGCAATATCACGGTGGGGAACACACAAAAAATGGGCTTCACTCATCAATACATGTGGGGAATAGAAACTTGGTTCTTCGATGTGGTGAGCAAACACTTTAAACGGTGCCTGTTGCACTTCTGAGAAACATAATACCTGTGAAGATCCAGGTTAGAATTGGTCTTCAGCAGCCCATGTTTGTCATAAAAGGTGACTGACACGATCGGGTGGTCAGACTCACTGACTTGGTTGACACATACTTGTATCCTAATTGTGTAGATCTATGCTCATGCTTTTGATCACTGGATTGTTTGGTCCAGAATTGATTATTTACCGACCGTGGACGTATAGCTGGAACATTGCTGAGTGCGACGTTAAACAACAAACTGAAAAACATATTGAATGAAAATAAGATCAAACATAAGATTACGTCTGTTTTGCTGTCTGCAATAGTCTAAATCTTATTATTGATTGTATACTTCTTTTCTTTAAGTGAGGTTTCGAGCAGATTTGCTGAACAAGCTCAAGAACATGTGTAGCAAAGTTATTGGAG
Source organism: Haliotis rubra (assembly GCF_003918875.1). Classification (NCBI taxonomy): domain Eukaryota; kingdom Metazoa; phylum Mollusca; class Gastropoda; order Lepetellida; family Haliotidae; genus Haliotis; species Haliotis rubra. The sequence goes on from NW_025765895.1 coordinate 64,490, forward strand.
AAAAAATGAAGGTTGGTATATTGTATGTATGTTATCATGGGTATGTGACAGAATAAGTTAGCAGGTATAGTTAGTGGGCAACCTGCTATAAATATCCAACAGCTGTTTCATCATTCCTAACAACTTTGATATTTATTCATGCTGCCAACCAATGCTTGTGTGCTTTGACACATGATGATAATCATGATAATAGGGATAACTAATTAACTAACAACTAACTCACAGTCCATGATCAGCCTATCATGACTTACATCATGTTTGAATGACAAGCAAAGGAGGCTTGATTCAGGAGTGAGAGTGGGTATATCACTTACTTGTGTGCTGGCGATTATGTGGCACATTCTTGAGTGTGTGGTTTGAATCCCAGATGGGACTATACCCCAAAATGTATCAGAATGTGCACTTTCCTGCAGAAGAGTAATTCCATGCATAAAATAGTTTCATGTCTATGTCTCTGGTGTGATTTCCATAGTACTCTTCAAGTCTACTACCCATCATGTTGATATATGTCCTTTTGTGAGTAATGTCTGACATTATCTAAACCATATGATCTTGATAATTATTAGACGTCATGGATATCTGCATTTCTGCATGTCTATACTTTTTTCATTTATTCAGATGATTAGTACTTAACATTCTTATAGCTTTACCTTTTCAATATGGCAATATGACAAGATATCCAGGAAACACAATGATTACACTGGTGATGTATGTCAATCTTACTTCACAGAAAAAGGAAGCAGTGGGTGATGATTCAGCAGTTCCTTCAGAAGTCCTGGACAACATGGATAGTATTACACAAGATCAGCTAGCAGTAGGCATCCCTCTGCATTCTTTGTCGCAAAGAACTGTCTCAGCAGTCTATGCTGAAAACATTTGATTCTACAACAAGTGCTAACCCAAACTTGTCTAAACCATTTTGAGTAGATTTAAATCATTTGTTTTCTACCTTAATTATTTTAAGTGTGATTAGCTTGACTTTCTACCCATTTAACAGACTCATCATCAGCCTGTCTTCAGGACTCCAAATTGCTTGTGTTGTGCTGAAACCAGAACTAAGTACTTTCCTATGAATAAACAGGATAACTACCTGGTAAAGACCAGGTTCACTGAAAACACTTGGGAATACTGTAATTTTACATTGATCACAGGGTTTGACAGTGAACCAGATCAAGAAAGTACGAGTCGAGATCGATGAAGCCATGAAGAAGAATGATTCTGATCTGGCTACAGAGGAAACCTTGCGGAATGAATGTCTCAAGGATATTGGCAATTTGATTCACGAAAGCTGCATTGTCAGCAATGATGAGGTCAGTTTTTTACATCATCTTTATTCTGATTATTTCCTTTGTGTTTCAAACTTGATAGTTCTTTTTCATAGAGATCGTCCTTGGGGTACATATTATGCATTTTCCGGGCTGAAAATGTCCTGTGACAGTTGTATCAATGTTTTTTTTAAAAAATATTGTACAATAAATAAAAATCTTTTTATTTATTATACGGCCCCAACCTCGTGGAGTTAACTCCCGTTGAGCATGCGCACCAACTGGGTAAGCACCTAGGCCCGTATCATCATTCCTTCTGCTGTCACTGCCGTGAACGGATGTGTCGTGCAGAGCTGAACTCTTTTGAAGTTAAGAGAATGATGTCTGGGACGCCACCACCGTGGTTTACGCACGTGTTGCTATTCCATGGCGGGAAGTTTAGCGTGCCACATGGTTGTCATATTGCGTTTTAACCAACTATTATAGCTACATGCTTGCGTGTTTGCTTTCAGGCGTTTTCCGGTTGTACTGTCTGCGGGCAAAGTATTCCCCGTGCAGACCATCATGATAAGTGTCTAGTGTGCCTTGAAAAAGGCGGCCATAACCCTGACACGTGCGAGATATGTATGGGCTTCTCCCCCCGCACCCAGAAGAGGCGGGCTGCAGACTTTCTCTTCTATCGGGAAATGCGAGAGGCGGGAGGGGAACTGACCCAGGTCCCCCTGTCTAAAGCTAAAAAGCCAAAAAGTAAAGGCAAAAAGGCTAAATCTCGCAGTCAGTCGCCTTCAACTCCTCCTAGCGGTTTCGACATGTCTCTAATCATGCAATTATTCCAGCACCACATGGACTCGGTGAAGTCCCTTGTTCACGAGTCGGTTGGAGGTCTCCGCCAGGAGTTCCTCGCCCACTCGGAGCAGGGGACGGAGAGTCTGGGGGTGGGATCGCCGAGCCCGGCCCGATCCCTCGGCCTGGAGGCATCTGTTGATCCGTTGCCTCTGGCTTCGGGTCCCGACGCCTCGGCTGCCCCGGAGGGGGAGGCTTCGCTCCCAGTCCCCCTCTCGGAGTTGGCGCAGGGTCCCTTGAGGATTCCTTGGGTTCCGGTCCCTGCGCCGTCCCGCCCCATGAGAGCGGAGGAACCAGTTTTGCCCGGTCTTCTTCCTGCGTCCCGGGACCGGAGTTCGGGCGTGGTGTCGGGCACTAAAGCAGGGCGCTGCTTCGGTTCTTCCCTTCCCTCTGTGTCCGGTGCCAGGCCGCCCACCGGGTCGGGGTTCGGGTCCTCTTCGTGAGGAGACCCAGCCTCGGGCTCGGGCGACGAGTCCATGGACATTGGGGATGTCGAGGAGCCGGAGGGTGCCTTCCGTTTCTCGACGGCTCTGAGGGAAGTCCGGCAATGCATTGCCGAGTACATTCCCCAGGCCGCGGTGCCTGCCAGCCGCTTGGATTCGACTGAGTTCCGCTTACCAGGCGAGGCGTTTGCCCCTAGGCAACCCACGCAGACGCTGCTCCGCATTCTGCCGTCCTTGGTGCTTACCAGACCCACGAGGAGGTTTACCGGAACGCTATGCAGCAGGTGCGGGTGGTGGTCCACGAGGCCTACCTCTCCTCGATTCAGAGGTCGGCCCTGGAGGCGGAGGAGCCCGCTGGAGACGTTTCTCAGCATGTTGTTCTCCTCCGTCAACTTTCCGAAGTGCAGGCCCACCTAGCGAGCGACTCCTTGCGGTCGGCCGCGTCGACGGTGATGTGCGCAGTCATGGGGATGCGCAAGCTGTGGCTGTCTATGTCAGCTACACAGCAGACCTTGCTGGCCCTCCCCTACCGTCTGGGAGCGACGTTGTTTCCTGGGGCCCAGCAGGTCATCCGGGAGGTTGCCGCTGCAGCTACCTCCTTCAAGGACTCCAAGGCCTTGTTGGAGCAACCGCGGTCTTCTCACCCCCGCGCTCCCGTTCCGGCTTCCTCCTCTGGGGTGCAGCCTACACCCGAGTCTGCTGGCTGGCTTCGGCCGCTCGGCAGGGGTAGGCGGAGGAGCCATCACGCCAAGGGTAAGGGCAAGGAGCAGTCCTCTTCGACTGGCTCCCAGCCTTTTCGCGGGCGCGGGAGGTCTGCCCCGACCTCCCGTTAACCCATCAGGCTGTAGACGTGTGTCAATCCCAGTCAGCTCCGCTACTCGGGACCACTCACGCACTCTTTCCCAACATCCCAGTGGGAGGCCGCCTCTCTCTATTCCTGCCGGAGTGGGAGAAGGCTACAAGCAACACTTGGGTGCTTTTCACCGTCAGTGTCGGCCATCTACCACTGTGGAAGCGGGTCCGCCAGACTTCATCGGCATACGCCGCACTCCGGTGCCGTCATGTCAGGTACGGGCGGACATACTGCGCGACGAAGTCCAGGCTTTGCTGGACAAGTCCGCTATAGAGCGCATACCACCGGGCGAGGAACAGGCGGGATTTTACTCCACGTACTTCCTCATTCCGAAGAAAGACGGCGGGTTCCGTCCCATTCTCAACCTCAAGGGGTTGAATCGCATGCTAGAAGTTCCATCCTTCAAGATGGAGACACTGCGCTCGGTGATCTCCTCTGTTCAGCCCGGCGATTGGCTCACGTCAATCGACCTCAAGGATGCGTATCTGCATGTGCCCATACATCCATCGTTCAAGCAGTACCTTCGGTTCTCTTACGACGGGATGCATTACCAATTCAGGGTGCTCCCCTTCGGCATATCCACTGCCCCCCGGGTGTTCACGAAGCTCATGTTAGTGCCGGCTACCCTCGCTCGTTCGCAAGGAAGGCGTTTTTACCCTTACCTCGACGGCTGGTTGCTCGGTGCACTAACACAGCCAGCGAGCCTAGATTCTACTCACAAGGTGATAGACATTCTAGTTCGACTGGGGTGGATCATCAACCTCAAGAAATCTGACCTGGTACCCACCCAGGACTTGGTTTTTCTCGGGGCGTGGTTCCAAACTCACAAGGATCTTGTTTCCTTGTCGCCCGACCGGGTCACAAGAGTACGGGAGATGGTGTCTTCGTTCCTCTCCCAGCCCCAGGCACCAGCATGGACTTGGCTCCATCTACTGGGCCATATGGCGGCGACTATCTCTGTAGTGTGGCAGGCGCGGTTGAGGATGCTCCCTATACAGCAAACTTTGGCGAGTCTGTGGGCTCACTCGGAGGACCTGGAGCGGAGTCTCGCAGTCCCCGGGTGGTTGTCTCCTCACCTTCAGTGGTGGACCAATGTCGGGAATCTCTCCAAGGGGGTCCCCTTGGAAATCCCGACGCCAGCTCTTACAGTTCAGACCAATGCGTCCCTCACGGGCTGGGGGGTGTTCTGGGCAGTCTGTCGGTGTCCGGACTCTGGTCCGAAGCCGAAGCCCGCCTTCACATCAACGTGTTGGAACTGAGGGCTGTGCGGTTGGTTTTCGAGCGCTTCCCGAGAGCATGTCCAGGGCCAGGTGGTTCGCCTTCAGTTGGACAACCAGACGGCCATGTCGTACATCCTGAAGCAAGGCGGCACGGTGTCCCGAGCGCTCCTCCGGGAGACATGGGACTTTCTCCTCTGGTGCGACCAGTGCGATTGTCAGGTACTCCCTGTTTATCTCCCGGGGCTGGAGAACGTGCGAGCAGACGCTCTTACTCGCCGGATCCTGGCCCCGCACGAGTGGATGCTCGACCGGCAGATATTCGGAGTTATCTCCCAGTTGTACGGGTCGTTCCAGGTGGATCTGTTTGCATCCAGTGGGACGAATCAGACACCCGTGTTCTGGTCTCGAATACCGGACCCGGCCTTCCTGCTGGATTGGACGGGCAAAGTGCTCTGGGCGTTCCCCGTGTCCTCTCCCAGCTGTCCACCCAGCCAGCTCAGCTGCTTGTGCTACTGGCACCGCTTTGGCCGTCACAGAGCTGGTTTCTGGTAATTCTCAGGGTTCTGGCTCAGCCTCCTGTTCTATTACCTTTGCGACCAGACATTCTCACTCAGAACGGCGCGCCACACCCCAATCCAAGGATTCAGTGGGTGGCTTGGCCTCTGTCAGGTCTAGCCTCGAAGCACGCGTAATTCCTGCAGCAGTTGCAGACACAATTCTGGCTTTGAGGCGGGTTTTGACAAACGTTCAGTACGAGGATAGGTGGTCCCGCTATGCGCGCTGGTGTTCAGATAGGGGGTTTGCAGATCCCTTTTCTGCGGATTTAGTCCGATTATTGGAGTTTTTGCAAGCTCGTTTGGAAGAAGGCCTGGCGGCTTCGACCATTCGTGGCTACTCCACCGCTATTTCCACTTTTCACACCCCTGTCGATGGTGCTCTTCTGGGGCAGCACCCTCTCGTACAGCGCTTTTTAACCTTGGGATTTGTCAGTTGTGCTCGATTGGCTGTCCGGTCCTACGTTCTCATGTCTATCGGCTATTTCCATTCAGTTGTTAACCTGGAAGGCTGTTTTTCTGGTGGCGGTAACATCTGGGCGTAGGGTTGGCGACTTACATGCTATGTCGTCCGACCCGGGGCTGACTGTGTTCCACACTGATCGTGTCAGTATTGGCCTCCCGGATACTTACCTCCCGAAGGTCGATCACGCTTTCCATGTGACACCTCCTATCGAACTTCCTACTCTTACCCAGCCTTCCACATCGGGGACCTCTCCTACGAGCACTCACCCATTGGATGTCCGTAAGACTCTCAAGGTCTATATCAAACGAACACGAGGGATCCGTACGGGTACCCATCTGTTCTGCTGTTACGGTGGCGGGAAGGCTGGGGTGCCGGCGAGCAAACAGACCCTGTCTCGCTGGCTTGTCTCGGTGATTTGTGCTGCTTTTGAGGCTAAGGGCAAGCCTCCCCCTGAGGGGTTGAAGGCTCACTCGGTCAGGGCAGTAGCCACGTCAAAAGCTTTTGCATCGGCACTGCCCATTGAAGAGATATGCTCTGCCGCTATTTGGAGCCGGCCTAGCACTTTTATCCGGCACTATCAGCTCGATACACATTCACGTAATCATGCGAGCTTTGGCCGTTCTGTTCTCTCCAGTGGACAGTGTCCTGCCACCCTGACCGTGTGAGTCTTGGTTCATTGGTTTTGTTGACGCTGCTGTTCAATATTGTGTTTTATTGACATGTCCGCTGTTGGGTGTATAACATCCTTTCGATCCTCTACGGAGACTATGGTCGGTCGTGAGCGTTTTTTCCCCCCTACGGTGCTCTCTAATCGACACAAGGTGGGTGGGGTTTGTTTACATTCGCACCATGTGCGAATTCTTATGCTAACCTGCGAGGTTGTCTATGAGTACATTTCCTCCCTGTCGGTTACCCTCCCATAATGCCTCTCGCGGAAGCGCAAACCGGGACATGTGACAGGTGAGTGATTATGGCGTCAGTTACATTAATCTTAACGATCGCTATTTGTGTGTGCTTTGACAGAATTCCCTCCTCCCTGGCCTCCGGTCTTTGGGAGTCTGTGTTTATGCATAATATGTAACCCAAGGACGATCTCTATAAAAAAAAGAATTAACCAAACCTGAAGAGGTTTTCAATTCTTTGAAGAGAATCGTCCTTGGGGTAGGGCCTCCCGCCTCCCCGCAATTCTGTTCACTGATTTATTCAGCAGAAGGAATGATGATACGGGCCTAGGTTGGTGCGCATGCGCAACGGGAGGTAACTCCACGAGGTGGGGGCCGTATAATAAATAAAAAGATTTATATTTTTTGTACAATATTTTTTTTAAAAGACATTGATACAACTGTCACAGGACATTTTCAGCCCGGAAAATGCATAATATGTACCCCAAGGACGACTCTCTTCAAAGAATTGAAAACCTCTTCAGGTTTGGTTAAATTTTTAGAACGATATACATTGTGTTTGACACTTCTACAAAAATGCTTCATGGATTGGAGGGAAAGTTTGCAATGACAGAACGAGATTACTTGATTTGAGTATCGGAAGAATATATACACATTAAGTGGGTACAATTGTGCAAGATCTGTTTTCCTTGACTGAGTTACACAAACGGCCAACGTTACAACTGTTCTTTCAGTTCTTTTACAAAATATTACCTTAATTATGTGCACAGGCTGAGAACGGAATTGAGCGTACATTTGGTGAAACAGAAGTGACGAAGAAGTATTCCCACATTGATCTGGTGGTGATGGTGGACGGTGTCGATACTGAGAGAGGGACTGTCACAGCTGGTGGGCGAGGATACTACCTCAAGGTGAAGGAATCATTTCTAATAAAGATTTTGTATAAACATCACCACGATCATCGTAACACTAGCTTGGGGAAAATACAAATTCCTGTGGACTTGGTGAAATTTCCCAGTGTCACCATTGTTTTAGCATTACGAGAGAATTTTACTTTTACCTTAGTTAGTAAACTTTTGAGTTTAGTTCTAACCCTTTACAATGAAACCAGCCCTGTAAACATAAAGGCATTCTCTTCCCACAGAGGTTATTGTCATATCTTCCTACGAACCTCTGTTCCAATATGGCCATACTTCCCGGTTCTCGTAAAATCCCCTAGCGGCAAAAGATCGTAACGCGAATTATCTCCCTTCTTTCTATCCAATCAGAACACGTGTTACATCGACTTAGATTCAACTTGACTAACACAAGCAAATGTGGGGCCACAAATATCCCCCATCTGCCGGGGACTTGTGTTGATGTTACACACAAGACGTTTAATGGCTAGCTTGTCCGTTGTCAACGAGGGCAATGGAGACGCCACTGATCCGCCATAACATGACTGAGTTCTGTCTAGAAGAAACGTTTGCGCATCGCGAAGGGGAAGAAGTTTAGTTTTCTCGAAGCATACGGAAATTACCGAAGCCTTGCGAATGATCACTTTTGAAACAACGTCACTGATTGCACAACTAAATCTGATTGCCTCCAATCACGAGTCTTGAACGCTCACAGCATGAAAGGGCCGTATTAGAACAGAGGTTACGTAGGAAGATATGACAGGAGTAACCTCTGTGGGAAGAGAATGACAAAGGAGGAATCAAGAAATATGAAACCATATCACTTCATGACATCCTGGCATCAAATAACAATACAGCTTTTCTGTTCCGTCATGAGTCAAATTAGATAATATGTAACAGATTAGAGATTATATTACACAATATTTTACTATTATGAACTATGTATTACATATTACATATACATGCAATGTGTACAAGTAGTTGTAGTGATGAATTGTCCTTGTTCCAGGGCCCCCTAGTCTTTCTTGAGCAGGCCCTGATCAACCATGCCATGCAGATGTTGCAACTTCAGGGCTACACTCCACTGTACACACCCTTCTTCATGAGGAAGGAGGTGATGCAGGAGGTGGCTCAGCTCTCCCAGTTCGATGAGGAGCTCTACAAGGTCAGTGTCTACCTGGTACATGTAGGTAGGAACACTCAAGCTGGTGGGATAGTAGGAGGTAACGCAAGTACAAATAAACAGACTGTGGGAGAAGTTGTGCAATGCTGTGGCAGTACTTATATCTCCTGGCTAAGTCAGTCTGATATTTGTCTGACTCATCCACCTGGTCATTGACGTAACTGGGGTGGTAGGGTAACCTAGTGGTTAAAGCGTCCGCTCGTCACGCCGAAGTCCCGGATTCGATTCCCCGCTTGGGTTCAATGTGTGAAGTCCATTTCAAGTGTCCCCCGGACAGGCATGGCTGTAGTCACATGACCAGATGTAGCCAGTACAATCATGGTTACTGTTTCTTGAGTTCCTCATACAGATGCCTGTGACACTCTTGCGGTTAAAATATAACATAAATATATGTCAATATTTAACAACAGTTTGAAATATGAAATTCTCTTTTGCTTGAATTTAAATTACATCATTGGATTGTGCCAGTAAAACCTAGACATTTTCTTGATGTAGGTTATTGGCAAGAGCAGCGAGAAACAAGATGACAGTGATATTGATGAGAAATATCTAATTGCAACCTCGGAGCAACCTATTGCCGCGTTCCATCGTGATGAGTGGATCCCAACTGAGAATCTGCCCCTGAAGTACTGTGGGTACTCCACATGCTTCCGCCAAGAGGTCGGGTCACATGGCCGAGATTCAAGAGGAATCTTCAGGGTGCATCAGTTTGAAAAGGTGGGATTAACATGCTGCATTTAGTTGCCAAATTAAAACTACACATTGTCATCTGTTTTTTGTTAAAGTCTTAGGGGAATTCTTGATCCATGTATTGTGTTCTTAATGATGTGATAAGAGCAATTTGTAGCACTCCTAACATAACAGTCAGACAAATGGACTTGTCTTGTTTTAAAACAATTACGTAACAGTAAGTCTTAAAAGGTTTTTCTCATATTTTCTGACATCTTTTCATTGCAGGTAGAGCAGTTTGTTGTGACTTCACCAAAAGAGAACTATTCTTGGGAGATGTTTGATGAAATGATTAAGAATGCTGAAAATTTCACACAATCGCTTGGCATTCCCTATCGAGTGGTGAACATTGTCTCAGGTAGGATGTACATCAGAACATACAATTTCATGCAGTATTTTGTGCATTGCTGAAATTAGCCATTTTTTCTCAAGCTGAAATTCCTAAAGACATTTTTTATGAAGAGAATATATTTCTTATTCTTAGGTGAACTGAACAATGCTGCCTCCAAAAAGCTGGATCTGGAGGCATGGTTTCCAGGATCTGGTGCCTTTAGAGAGTTGGTGTCGTGTTCAAATTGTACAGACTACCAGTCAAGGAGACTCAAGATCAGATTTGGCCAGACCAAGAAGATGAATCAGGAGGTAAGGAACGAAGGTCATTACTGCAAGTAACAGATTGGTGTAGTAACAGACCGGGTTGAATCCCCACATGGGCACAAGTGAAGCCCATTTCTGGTGTTCCCGCCCGGGATGTTTGCTGGAATATTGCTAAAATGTAAAACCAAACTCAGTCAGTCAGTCAGTAACAGATGCTGGCCAGTCCTTGTACAAATGTAAAATAATGTTTACTCTGGCTTTTGTTTTCCGACAATGGAAGCTGTCCAGCTCAGTAACACAACACAGCAGCAAATTGTGCAGAATTTATGTTCCATATGTGGGGTTGTTTTCCTCATGGACCATGGGAAGGTTTAATGAGACCCTGAGGAATTATCTGTCCTGCACAAAGGAATGGTATAGGCCATGAACCAGGGCAAGTGACTGACATCATTTACATCCCTGTATGGATTCCTTGTTAGAATTGGTGACTTAATGCATCAAATAGCCAGGTTTGGTGAACTGACTCTGATAAAAGCATGGAATGCTGCTGTTAGGATATAAGATTTATCACTGGATTGTCTGGGTCAGAGGTGATGTTTTTACTGACTTATGTCATGTAGCTGGATGTTGCTTGGTGATAAACAATAAACAATGTATATTCCCATGGAGAAGAGGGGATGTGTAGCAGATAATCTGTAATATCGAGTCTGAAGTGGGTTATTCCAGATATTACTCATTATTTTGAGGGGCATGGTTGGCCCTGTTGTCAAGAGTACCACAATTTGCTATACAGAGTTGTGTCCCTTCATATGCCGGGAACCTTTCCTCCCACAATGGACTGACTTGCTGTGATGTAACAGGAAACTGATAAATGCTTTGTTAAACCTCAGGGGTGGAAATAATTTTAAAATTGCTAGTGTACTCCGGTACAGTGGCACATGTAAAATCACTTGCCCTGATAATTTTTCCACTATACTGGCCGATTTTCTTGTTGATTTTGTAAATAAGCAACATAATTAACATTGGAAAGTCAAGTGGATACCGGTACAGCATGATATAAAAATTTGTTTGCCCAGCATAAAAAAACACTGGGCTGGGACGTCGGCAATGGGGTATTTCCACCCCTGAACCTGCTCATTATTTTAAGAAAGAAACTTGAAGAAACATGCATGATAAGTCAACCCTACCAGAAACAATAATGTGTGACGTAATATTGTTCTCAGACATGTCAGAAACGAAGCAGTGTTACATCAAATTGCCTTAACTTGCAGTTATCCTTTGGGAATCTCTAAAAATGAACATGTCCAATTATCAAAATGTTATTATGCACATTCTTTCTACACTAATGTGAGTAATATTAAGGAGTATTTGCTGGGTTTTCCAGGTGGAGTATGTACACATGTTGAATGCTACCATGTGTGCCACAACTAGAGTCATTTGTGCCATCCTAGAAAACTTTCAGACAGAAGACGGAATTCTTGTCCCCAAAGTCCTGGCTCGATTTATGCCAGAGGGTAAGGTTACATGGAGAAACAGATTTCATGAAATGATTGCATTAGTCTTTTTTCTATTTTTTTATGTTACATTCCATGGCAGGTAAATTTTTGACAACTGCCCAAACTGATTGGAAACTGTAGTGTCATTGTGTTTAAGTAACTGCTATGTAGGTTTTAGAAATGACCTGTCATAAGTTGTTATGGTTACTAACTGTAATTGTTGTATTACTTAATGGAAACAATTCATGTATTAGCATCAGTTTGTGTATGTTGGCAGTTGAAAGGCTGGGCCTAGATTTTCGATGCTCTCTTAGCGTTAAGATAGTCGTAAGTTAATGTTAATGTATGGCACTTACAACTATCTTAGCGCTAAGAGAGCATAAAAAATCTACGCCCTGCACTTATATAAGTGAATCATTCAAAAGTTACATAGTAAGTAAATAATTCCCCTTGTTTACCTGTATAAGTGACATTGTCACAGATATTACATTTTCAACATTTATTATTATCACTAATAATCAGAATTCAGAATTCTCTTCTCATGTTATGAAACAATCAGTATATGTAGACTTTGTAATTCTTGTTTCTTATTGTACTGCTTTGTATTTCAGTATATGCAGAGAAAATACCATTTGTTAAACCTGCCCCAATTGATGAACAAGAGAATAAGAAACAGAAAAAAAGCAAAGACAAGAAGAAGAATTTAGAGGAAGGTGTACAAAATATGGACATCAAGAAATAGACTCGTGATAAGCATGACACATGCTCAAGACAATGGGACCTTTACACAAATGTGCAGGCTGTTTACTGCAATTTATTTATTTCACACCAAGTGCTGACATGTTTTCATCCCTAAAGTGAACATAATGAACAATTATTAGTGTTATTTTGTTTAGTGCTTTCTCATCATTGAAGCCTTTAGAATCTGAATCTCTACAGGTCTTTAAACCTTGGAAGATGTCATTCTATGAAGCTTGTCTTTTATTTTATTTTATTTTACTTTTCACAAATGATATCCTTTAGTACTGAGAATGAGTAACATTTTTTAATACATTTATGTAGAAATACCAATGTATCAGGCACTAGTTAAGAAACTTACATGGTCTTTTCCCTCAAAATGTACATGAATGGCTAAATTTCTAGAGACAATCTATTCTACAATTTGTATAGAAAAGTGTGAGTTGTTTACTTTTGGAGAAAGTATCGATCATGATATTGCATATTTGAAATTTACATTAGAAATCAATGTTTTTTATCAAGACTCCTACATTAGAAATCAATGTTTTATGACACGGTTAAAGGTTGTTTTGTTCCTACACATCAAAACCTTTTATGAGTTTCAAATATTGCATATTTAATTCATTTCTTTTTTAAGTTGCGTTCTTACACTGGTGGACATGTTGAACATACTTGGGTATGTTGCAGATCATAAGGCAGAGTATGCTCAAACACTTTGAATCTAAGCCTGAGTTGAGAAATATTTCACTAGCAGTGTGTGCTGAAATCTACTAAAATGGTAAAAGAGTTTAAATTAGTGAACTGACAAGTAGTTGTAACTGATTATGTTGTCACGATGAATAACTCTCACTGTAACTACATTGACCATGCTGGTTTGTGCAATGTAACCTTCATACATCTGTAACATGAAACAGTGCAGAAATGTGAATTGCAGGTGAAATGTCAATTAAAAAGATGAAACTGAACACATCATATTGTTCTCATTTTAATGGTAAGCTGATAGAACAGGCCGTGGGAGAACAGATGACAGAAAGTGAACATGTGCGATGGGCTACTGGCTACTTATTGTTGCTGTCACTGATTTGGCTTGTCAAGATTCAATAACAGGCTGCCCTGATATAGCTGAAACATTGCTGACTGTGCTGCTATACAACATTCACATCCTAATAAATGGTGAACAGTGGGTGTTACATCCCAAGCATACAAGGATCTGCTGATCGTGGAATCAGATTTGACAAGTATTTAATCATGGTCATTTCAGCACTAAACCTTGTACCTTCTTTGTAACTTGGTTTCAGCAATAAAATATCAATTTGAAAAAAGAAAAAACAATCCAGTTGAACAAAAGAAAATGAAACAAACATGATATGTATTATAATTAAAATAGTTTCAGAGGTCCAATCAGAAAATGTCTGACAGTTACGTATCAATAGTTATCCAATCTAAAAAAGTCTAAGTATAAGTAAAATCCTACTGAAAATATATTTGTTTATTTGATCAACACTACTGAAAAAGGCTAAAAGGCTTCAGAGATGTATATGTATCGGAAAGTGGCCTATGCTGAAAAACCCAAAGGAATGTGACTGTCCAGATAATGTACAGGGATACACAGAATGTCTGCAATGGTTCATGGTTGGATATCACAATTTGGGCAAATTGCTGAAGGAAAGCTACACCTATACTTGCAGACATTACTAAAAACAACGAGACAAAATTAAGAGACTGTAATTTAAGGCGCACTTTTGTGTTGTCTTAATTTGAAATATGTTGAATCGAAATGCAATGCATATCTGCAAAAGACGAATTCAGTGGTGTCTGAACTGCTTATATTTTATGCAGGTCTTCAAAATAAATTCAGAACTGAGTGAAATTAGCCTGGATTTGAGAGATTCAGTAACTCTGAAACAGAATATACCATGACCGTATTCATGGTGCACAAGCTGTGAGAATTGTTGACAGCCATTGAGATGAACACAACCAAACAGAGGAAGTAAAATCTGTCAAGACGATAGCGGGGCGGTGGGGTAGCCTAATAGTTAAAGTGTTGGCTCATCACGCCGAAGACCCGGGTTCGAATCCCCACATGGCTACAATGTGTGAAGCCCATTTCTGGTGTCCCCGTGCCGTGATGTTGCTGGAATATTGCTAAAAGCGGCATAAAACCAAACTCACTCAGTCAGTAAGACGATAGCGTCACAATATCGTCAACTGGTTATAGCGTAGGAAATCGAATCGCTATTGATGCCAAATTAGAAAGCTAGTCTCCCTGGAGGTCAGTTTGAGACTTCCGCCCGTCTACCCCCTTAAATTTCATTCTAGTCAAATTAAATCCTATCACCTGAATATATATTAATCATCTGATAAGGATGGGTTTTAACATGTTTCTTTGTATCTGAACATATTGAAAGACATATCCAACTTCTAAAAATGCCACTCAAAGAATTTTTTCCTCATCGTTAAAATTAAGGGGGATACAGGCGGAAGTCTTACCCAGTTCGATGGCTGGTACTTCAAACCAGGGAGAATACTATCCGCTGATGAGAAGACGAACTGATAAACCTTACACCTAACATGCAAACAGTAAAATTTTAAACTTATACTATCTCACGGCATGCACTTCTCTCTCTTGATTCGACACTGAGTGGAAAGATGTAAACATTTTTCCCTGGACCTCTCTTGTCCATCCGCCCAAGCACTCCATGCTACCCTCATTATAAGACAGCTTCATAGCTCTCATGCAAAGCATGCAGCATGCACCACTAGCTGCCCACATTACTATCTCCAAATCATTCTCTTTCTTGTCGCACACGAGTGTGGACGTATTTTGCTTTGCTCAACGTTTTCAACTTAGTCTACAACTAAGGTAGGTCTACTTCACCGCCGAGACGCCACTATTCGACTTGTTTGCATTCAACCAGGGAGACTCTATATGTTGTAGAGTATCCCTGATTCAACTAAGCAACGCCTCCATCTACTTCGTTGAGATCGGTTCTTCTATCGAAGTCACCACCTCGGACTTCGTCTTCTCGTCAGCATGGGACTTCCTCTTCTATGCACTCGAACCGTCAACCTAGATCTCCTACACGATCGACTGCTGCATATCGTTCAAGATCCAGGGATCATCATTCTTGTTATGATACTTCCCCTCCTTGTTCCTGATCTCGTCATCGGGTCTCCATATGTGCGTCTACTTCCGGTTCGTCCCCGTCCAGACATCAATATGGTTCTACAGATAGGAGAGCTACACAACGGGGCTCCGATTATAGACCTCAGCGTGCTACGACTTCTGACGGGGCTCCTGCCTCCTCGCGTGTCTCTAGTCTACTCAGATTGTACCTGATTCCTGGACTCCTGCGCAGGAAACTACTCCTCCCCCAGATCTGGCTGCGATGTTGAGTGCTATTTACTACTGTTTGGAAACAGCAACAGTCTGCTCCGTCGATAGGGACCGAATGCGCATTCAACGAACTAGCATTCGTCAACGAACCATGGCTGCATCTAATTAATTGGCATTCACAGAACCGAAATTCGCCAGACCGGCTGTCCTCGAACCGGAGATCGTTGAACCAGCATTTATCGAATCAGCAGTCACTGAATCGACGTTTTTCGACTTAACTAACCGTCCCATGGTTCATCGAACTCATCCAAGTATCATCGTCGAACCGATTTGGCAGGGCGGTTCGCCGTGACATCGTCGAACTAATTCTTCTGCACAGAATGGCTCATCTCCGAAGAACCACATCCCCTAACTGATTCACTACAACATCCCCCTACTAGTTAACCAGATCGATATGCTCATCAACGAACTAGTTCGTCGGGCCAAACTGAGTCGCCGCACCAGAACCGGATCATAGTACCGTTTCAGATCTTACCTCGCCGAGCTAGATCACTTAACCGATCCTGGTCATCGAACCGTGCCAGATCGCAGATCCAACATCGTTCGCCGAACCATCAGTATTCACCGAACTGCCAGCATTGCCGAACCATGCCGCCTTTAAGGTACAGCAATAATGTTGGTTCAGTCGACACACATGGTCACTTGGTTACAGCTACAGCTATCAGGCGTAAGATCATACTCACTCACTCATCTACAACTATCTTGAGCAAGATACCAGATGCTCTACTTACTACATTCAGCTTGACGGATTAGAACTTGTCAACACTGTGTTTTTACATGCTCATCTACATACGGTCAATTATACCAGCTGTTAATTAAACTCTACCTGCTTTCAACACGATGTTAATATTCAGGGCATTTGTGATACACTGTATTCCTCACCACGGAGTGGCATGCTCTTAGCATGACCATTCGACTTGGCTCTCCGGATTACCCTACGGCATGTGAGGCGCTAGAAGATTTTAGTCACATGATTTATCCCACTTGGTACCCACTTTCTGCTGATTGAACAGATGAAGTAGCTCTGTCAGTAGCGCAGACATCTAGATTACGCCGGCACTTGACGCTCTGACGATCCCCGATCTACTTTCTCCACTCTCAAAAAAAAACCTGAGATTTTAGGCAGCAACTTGACCTGGTCAGGACATGTCAGAGATCACTGGCCATTAATGAGTAAATATTTAAAACATTCAGATCCAAAACATTGCGAAACATTTGAACAAAATTTAAGAACACAACTTCAAACCGAACTTAACAATCCAGTTAAATGTAAAATCTTTGAAGGGCATGTAGAAGTGAAATGCATAAGAAAAGCAAGATTTATGGATGTCAACTTCATTCGCAATATAGAAGTTGACATCCATAAATCTTTGCTTTTCTCAGTTCAATGTAATTTTCACCACGATCATTCCCACCACCATTACCACAATTGAACCAACCATCAAGGTTTCCGAGTGTTACGAAGCTTTCCGAATGCTTGTCAAAATACCGGTTTTCCATCAGCGTATCGCAATACGTATCGTTTTCATGTCTGAACCGGTTAATACCGGTAAACCGGTTATATTGCGCAGCCCTAATCAAGACACTGACTGAATACTTTAACATGAAGAAGTCTCATTGCAAGTTATTTCGTCAAAGCATGGAGAATATAATACGATAGTCTATATCATTCGTAAGCGAAATCACCAACTGAATAAAGAAATTATTAAGATAATTTTCTCAGTCAGATATCTGAGGCTAATATTGGCTTTGTCGGGATACACCCTTCTTTTCGCGAACCTCTTGTGTCATCTCTGTGTGATAGTGATTCCTGAACACCTGGTGTCATCACTGTTTGATAGTGATTCCTGAACACCTGGATCACACAAAGCAGTATGGCCCAACTGTATTTGTGGGTATTTAACGTTGGCTGAAACGGCCATTCAAGCATATTCTTTGAACATGGCACGGAGACGATTGTCAATCGACACTAGGAATCAGATTATTAGTATGCATACCGCAGGAATGTCCTTTAAGGCGATTGGACGAAATCTTGGCTACCATTACACCGTCGTTAGCCGTTTAGTCCGGAAGCATGCGCAGACCGGAAGTGCAATGGACCGTCCAAGGTGTGGAAGCAAGGCCTCCTGTTACTACACCGCGTACGACATGCACGCCGAGAACCCTTCAGTACAAGTCCTCAGCTGAAAAGACTGTGGTTACCCAATCGGCCCATCAGCACCAGAACAGTCAGAAATCGTCTCAAAGCGGCAGGATTAAAGGCAAGAAGAGTCATTAAACGTCCCTTGTTGAGAGACCACCATAAACGTGCACGTTTGGCATGGTGCTTAGCCACACGACACTGGAATCTGAGGACCTGGAGGAAAATCCATTGGTCGGACGAAAGCCGCTAATTACTTCATGTTACTGATGGACGTACACGTGTTTGCGGGCATAAGAACACAGCTTATACCCCCAGGAACATTCTACCAACTGTTAGAGGAGGATCTGTCATGGTGTGGGGATGCCTCTCTCAGCTGGATTTGGTCACCATCAGGGGCAATTTAACGGGAGCTCAATACATCCGGGACGTCCTACAGCCAGTCGTTGTCCCCTCATTTCGATAACCATCCACTTGCTACATGACCTCAGTACATGGACGATAACGCCAGGCCTCATCGATCACGTGCCGTAATGGATTACATGACGACCAATGTAGTGACAACTCTACCCTGGCCAGCGTTAAGCCCAGATCTGAACCCTCTGGAGCATGTATGGGACATTATAGGGTGGTGAATCCAGGCACAGAACCCTCCAGTACAAAATATACATCAGTTGGAGGCAGCTCTGCATGCTGAGTGGTTGTTATTGACCCGAGAACAGATCCGACGTCTGACTGGAGGCATGAGACGTAGGGTGGAACGTGTCATCCGGGTACGTGGCGGGTCCACCCGGTATTGATTAGTCTCACTGAACACGTACACTAGTGTCGTCAAGGAACATTTTCATGTGACAATATCAATGTCAACACCCTTTCAATTGACTTGCAGCTCCATACTTTTGGTTTTTTTGTTTCGGGGTAAAAACAGTACCTGTGATAACATTACGTAATCGCCAGTACATTCTAACCACAGCTCACCGATGTTGTGTTTCTGTCTTGCCTGATGGTTGTTCTATCAGATGGCATTTGAATGTCCGAGCATTTAGGGCCATTGCGGACCTGACATGTTTTTTGCCATTTGGCATTGTGAAAATACCAGGGGGTGTTTAACTTTTTTCTTTATGTATACGTTACAGGGAATGTGTGAAACCAGGGATTTCACGTAATCCCTGAAAGAGTGAGGGATTTCATGTATTACCTAAAATTTCCAGGGATTTCATGAAATTACTGAAATATTAGCTCAGGGATTTCATGAAATCCCTGTAAGCCCTTATTGAAATAGAGAACACCAAATTTATAAAGCGAGTACATAGTATATGCTGAAAAAATTCATTTGTTGGGACAAGATAGAGTGTTATCATACAAACTATTACACTTCAGTAGCACTATAAAACATTTACAACGTATCGATTTACACTGGTTAGGACAACAGTTACATTTCTGGAAACCCTGACCACCACAATTCGACTCAAAAATCACAGCTGTGTGGAGAAACAGTTCTTTGTCCATTGTCACATCATTCGTAGAAAGAAGACGCTGAGGACAAACATGAAATATGGTTTGAAAAATACCTTTTCCTTCCCAAACCCATATCCCAAAGCTCTTCTTCAACAGCGGGATGATGTATATTCCAAGTTATTTCTATGAATGGTCTAGTCTGTTTAAACTTAAACGTCTATTTTCAATAAAGAAAACAAAATATTTGAAAATCCTCACTAAATTTTTAAATGCTATATCACAGTAAAATGTTGAGCCATTCCGTACGGAATTATGAGAGACACTTGTGCCACAATATACAGAGTATAATATATGAATATTTAAAAAAAATGCAATAATAAGGGTACAAGTTACATTAAGAAGATGTATACAAATTTGCAGTACGTTCTTTTAAGAATATTAAGGCAGATTTGGCAGATAAAAACGATACACCTGGACAAGCTAGAAGAAACATTTTTCGACATACCCAGATTTTCAAGAAAAACATCTAAAGACGTGTACATTTAGATAAAAGTTGCAATCGCTCGTCAGCATACAAAGGGCAACGCAATAAAACATGACACTCATCTTCAATAAAATCTTTACAGTTTCGATTCTAAGCGGCGCTACCGCACATCTAAACAAAGCTATTGCTTTTCTCATAGAGCGAGACATTACAATGAACATAAAAATCACTGCAAAAATCCACTTTTAAAGTACAGTACGTATGTAACTTATTACCTCCCCTACCAGTTAAACTACAAATTGTAAAAGGACCTGTTTCCATTTATAAACGAAATCGCTAAAAACAACGTCTGTAACTTTTGAAACTACAAAAGGAATATTGATTAAATTATTAGTCATAACAAGAAGATGCACTAGTGTGATGCTGCGATAAGACATTGGGTCTCTCAGGTTGTCAGCTCCAGACTTAGCGGTAGGGATAATGATCCCTGAATCTTTCAGGGATTACGTGAAATCCCTGGTTTCGCACATTCCCTGTAACATATATATATATACGAAGGTCGATCAAAAAGTACGTGGCCTAACTATATTCTCGATGTCCAATGTTTGAAAAGCTTCCATTTTATTTTGAAGGAATCGTTAGCAAAGCCATATGCAAAATTTCACATGTGTGGGTAATGTGGTTAACCAGATATTTGTCATCACAACACATTGGGGTATAATATTTCTAACAAAATTGCAGAAAATGAAAAACGATTTGTCTTTTGGTACTTCTTGGATAATGGTATGCCCTCAGATAATGTCATATAAAATATGTCCAGTATAGTATTGGATGACTTCCCGTCATGATCAACAGTCAAAAATTTGGATTGCCTGATGTATATTTAGTCGGGGGATATTTTTTAAGGACACCCCCATTTTAATCTTTCAAAAACATTGTGTCCAGATATTCAAGCTGGCTCTGTTTACAGTATATTGTGAGCTGACACTTGTGTGACCATTCAGTATTTAGTTTGAACCCTTGGCATCATGTATGCATAAGTGAAAACATTAGAATAAGCTATGCCCTTATGATTACGTCATCTGAAAGGGGGGATGGGTAGTGTCTCCAAAACAAGCTCTTTCAGTCAACATAAAGGGGGGAGTCACTTTAACAAGCGATATTTATTTCAAATTGCATTTTTTATGAACTTTAATATCTAAGTGTGATTCTATGGGACTTCTATCAATCTCAAACACACAAAATATTTCTTGCATATTTTGCATTTATTTATTTTTTGCTGCATTTATTGTAGATTTTGCGTTTTTTTTGAGGGTACCAAGATAAAAGGTCAGACAAAATGGGTATGGTGAGACTGGAACATAGCAAAACCAAATTGCTTGAGCTTGACAGACAATATGTAGAAAAATAAAACATAAAAATAACTGCATTTGTATCGTTTTCTTGGTGATTCTACATACTTTTTGATCGCCCCTCGTATGTACCTGTCATATTACGAAACGTTGTACATCAGTGCATGGGAATTCAACCAGGCCTTCAGGGTGGCTAGCGAATACGTTTACCACTGTGGGGCATCCCTCACAGAACTTACCTCTAGTCAATGGTTACTACACCCGTTGTTTAAGATCATATCACATTGCAATAAACCAGCAAGCTCGAACAAAGGTGCACAGTAAATTTTCACACGTTTTCACGAGAGTTTCACCGGTCATTTAATAAACTTTCAGGACACAAAGGGCATGTGTGTGTTTGAAAATAACAGGGTACTGCAGACTGTGCAGTACAGTTCAATTTCATACCACTATGATGTCTTGGATGTCAATTCAACACTATACAATGCCGTCCGGTAATTCCGCGCACCTAAGCACATCGATCGCAACACGGCAACTAACGTCTCTTATTTTTGTGGTTTACGTGACTTAACATGCTGGTATGCATCATATTTACCTATGACTATAAGATTCTAACGTTGCATTATGCCATACAGTTGACCTTACCGGCGTTCGGACGACATCGTTTGCTGTCCGGTAATTCTGCGCAGCAACTGATGCGCATAACATCCAGCTGGAGATCCGAAGTATGGAAGCGTATTAGGACCAGATTATTTTCAAAAATCACATCATCAATGTAAGGAAGATTGTTTCATATTAAATCCAATTATGAATAATGAAGAGCAAGGTTAAAAAGTCTGAAGAAAACGAGTTTTCATAACTGTCAATTTATCTGTCAATTACTGTTATTTACATACTTTTAGGGATTAAAAGCCAGTCCTTTGTAGAAATGTCCCGATTTCAAGTGTAAATGTGGTAGCAGACGATGTTTACCTTCGATACGGAAGTACGCTATTGCAACTGCGCAGAAATACCGGACCCGCCGAATTACCGGACTCGCTTGAAGCGAAGTTATACCCGAGTATATTTCTCACAACAAACAAGAAATAGACACTGGGAAATGGTGAATATGTTGTCCACATGTTGAGACCCACAAACAACTGGTTTCAAAATGTATTTCTGCATCTACTTACCTTAATGTCATTTTCAACTTGGAAATTCATCGCAGAGAAGCCTTCAAAATATCATTTTCAAACATGTTTTCTCAACATTAATTGCCGAGCGTAAACAGTAGAGACACCGAGCAACTGTGCCTATGCTCATTGTTTTTCGGCCCCATGTTAAGTCTGACAACTTTGTTTGAAATAAAGGTGGTCGACCCGGTGCAGTTGGTGACTATATTATACGTCTGCTTCCTTTCATGGCGTCTGGAATTAACGCGCACCAACAACTCGTGCAACGCATGTGAGCACTGATTGGCTAACACGTATTCACGACACCACGTGATGATATTGGCGAACACCATTTGTGACCAACTCGTGCTATTCCGAGAAAAGCCGAATACCTTGGAGGTTACGGAAAGGGGCGACTGGTGACATGCGTGAAATGTACAAGGCCTGAAATATGAACTGACATTGGTTATTGTAAATAATCCACAGCTTTAAAGAGGTTTCGATGTTGCAACTGGACACTGAAGGAACCAATATGCGTATAAATAAGCTTAATATTGAACTGTTAGCCGTACATTTCATATGACCCAGCAAAACTATTACGAACTAAATGATGAACAATCTTCTTATGAACTATAACCTACTGTTTATAGTTTAGAACGGAAGTTGATAAATGCCACACCATATACGCTATTCTTTGGGGTTATGTTATAAGCAACCAAATGGTGTCATCGTTTTCATTTTGGCTCGTGCAAGATACAGCAATGTTTATATACTGTAAGCCATTAAAAACGCAATTGGTATTTGTTGTCCTGAAACTCACAAAAGTTCTATTGAAGATTTTTGCCTGCGATACAGAGGATGGAGGGATAAAAGGCTGTTATTCTGGCCCATTTCGAGTTCGAGTCCCGGAGCATTCCTCATACATGAACTTTGATACTTAAAACTGAACCTTTGACATTTCTCGTAAACACAACCACATTCAAGAAACACGTTGTGCACATGCATTACCTGCACCCAGGCCCTGTAAAAGCACAAGGAATTGTGGAACTCAATCACTTTGAGAAAATGCCACACTTGACACAAGACGAAAGGAATCAGCTTATCGGTATAGTCAGCCAAGGTGCTTCAGATGTGATGATTGCCAGGCACTTTAATGTGCATCCATCCACTGTAAGTCGACTCGGACAACGTTTTCGGGCTACCGGAAGTGTTGCTGATCGTCCGCGACCTGGTGCGCCACCTGTGATAACAGCTCGACAAAATCGCAATATCCGAGTTTCACACTTGCGAAATCGGTTCCAAACAGCTGATGATGAGGCAAGGAGGACAATTGGGACAAGTCAACGTCATTTCAGCGCCCAAAAGGTGCAAGGACGCCTTGCTGCCTTCAACATCCGGTGTCGTCACCCGTACCGTGGTCCAACCTTATTGCATCGCCACAGACTTGCCAGACAGCGATGGGCAGCAAATGGGGCCAATCTTGGCAACAGGACATGGCCAGATGTCATTTTTTCAGATGAACCCAGGTTTAACTTATCCTTTGCAGATGGACGTCAACAGATTTATCGACGTAAAGGAGAAAGACTTGCGCCAAACTGTGTCCTTGAACATGATCGTTTTGGTGTGTGTGTGTGTGTGTGTGGTGTCATGATCAGACCACAGACCATCAGAGGCTGCAGACCATCCAACAGCTGTTCCTAAGAAATGTGTGTCTTTCAATGCCCCAAAGACTGCAAGCATGTCTTGCAGCGCACGGTGGACACATACGATATTGACTGCAAGTGACCCCTCCTTTGTTTGATGTCGTTGTTGCGTCACTGATGTTGTTGTTGACTGGACATTTTCAGATGAAATTATTCACAGATGTTCACTTAAAACATATCTGCCAGTTAGGTTTATATATGTTGAAACTGGTGTGAGTAAAGAAAGTATGAATGTCAAATTGCGTTTCTAATGGCTTACATATATCTTGCAATAAAATAAAAATATTTTGTTTTCATGTCAAATGACAGTCCGGCCGCCCCAGTGGGTACGGGACGGAGTTGACTCCCTTTGGCTTATCAGATCCAGTGTTTGGTCTCCCGATAATAATCATTGCTCTGCTCGACGATACAAGTACTTTTAAAACATAAAGGGAATTTCTCCCACATTGCCTCTAGTCTATATATACTTATCTAGAATCATTCCAAGATTCATTCCTTTGGACAGAAACCACTTGTTCTCTGAGATGTTCATTTGGGAAATCTTTTTGTCAATGGATTTGTCTAATTTCCACACATGAACTATCTCTCTAACATTTATTATTGTGAAACAACAAAATATTATTGGCACTATGTGTGTTCAATAGTGTAAGGTGTTTACATTTCAAACGGCTATTGGGGCTATTTTCTTTGGCCCGTTTGCCTTTGCCCTTCGAGGTAATTCTGACATGAGACCGCCAACTTGCTCAACATCATGCATGTATATCCATTTAAAAATGATTCTTCTTTTTGAACTACGCGCGATCTAAACTGTTAACTCGACTTCCAGGAAAACTGGGTTTCTAATTGGGCGCAAATTATAGATTCGATTTCCTACGAGATAACCAGTCCATGTTGACATCACGCGATACTATGACGCTCTCGTGTGACTTGTGACGTCGTCTTGACTACAAAACTTACTCCCGATGCAAATCGCAGCCATTGTTGTTTCATCTGTTCATCTCGTACATTTGCGCTGATCTGCTTCAATATTATCGATTCTCACGTCTGGTGCACCATGAATCGTTACGTTCAAGGTATGTTCTGTATTTCAGAGTAACTGCATCTTTCCAGATCTTTAATTCAGGTATATTTACTTCAATACTGACAAGCTGAATCAAATAGACCAAATTTTAAAAGCTCTTCTCATACAATTGCATTTCGATTAAACAAAGAACATATTTTACAAGCAGCATAAAGGGCGGATGGGCCACTCAAATGCCTATTACATAGTACCATGAAATCAGTCATGTTTATATTTTCGTTTAAAGGAGAATACTAACGAAATTTCTTTTTTTGATATGGAAGAAAGCACCCTAAAAGACACTTTCACCCAGCAAATTATTACAGTTCACTCGTATTCTCCTTTAACTATCCTTAAAAAACAAAGAGTCGCCAATATTTCGCTATTGGAAATCAGTTGGTATATTTAACCATTTCTCATGTCCTTTGTTACAGATTTGGACCTTGTGGTTCGGTTTCCTCTGAATTTTGCCATCTGGGGCTCCAGCTGCTTCACGCAAAGTAGGTGGCAGTGAAGTGAGGTGTCATTCTTGCATACTGGTAGCTTATAAATGTCACCATCGGGGCCGTTAATGTCCTCCCTTTATAATGACATCTTCACGGTCTACGTGAATCTTGAGTCTTCGTCTTTCCAATTTCTTTCACGAATCTTTCCTTCCATTATTTCTTCCTAATATTCCTAACTACCTTAGCAACCCATCCCTTTTCTATCCCCTATCACTGTCTACTTATCTATACCTTCCTATCAGGGTCCTTGTGTCCAGACCCAACCCTGCCCCATCTCAGACCTGCCCACCCCCAACACACCCATTTCCTCTCCTGACCCTGCCTCTTGGTCTTGGTCTGTCTCTGTCCCCATCAACATCATCTACTTGGATGACAGTCACTTTGTGGAAATCCCTCTGGGTGATGACAAAGAGCCCCAGTCCCGAGTGAGAGAGTTGTTATCCCGTGTGACCAAGTTTCTGAGAAGAGTGTTCAGTGCTGGCAAGATGGACTGTCATCTGGTACTCCTGTACATAATCTGGACAGTCACATTCGTTGGGAGTTTTTACTGAGACATTTTCAGATACACATACACATTTAGGGACCTTTTGGACTTTTTCAGTATCATGTTGATCAAATAAATAATGTTTACTTTCAGTTGGATTTTACTTCTTTTTATAGGCCCTTTTAGTTTGGAATACCTATGTTATTTCACAACTGGATATTTTCAAATACAGAGATACATTTAGAACATTTTGGACAATCTACAATTTGACAGTCAATAAACAGTAATATTTTCACTTGGGTTTGACTTTTGTTTTAAGCCCCTTTCGGTTGGATAAGCTTTGATGCCTCTACTGACTTTAAAGGGATAGAGCTTAAGGGGGAACTCTGCTGCTTTTATTAATAGTTTGTGAAACATTTAGAGTTTATTATTGTCTGAACAGCAATTGCATATAAGGCAAACAGGAAAGGTTTGTCCTCTTCTGGCCTTCTTGATACCACTGGGCAAAATTGTTAGGGTGTATTTCTCCCCCTGTACTTAAAGCTTAGATGTTCCATTTGTCCGAACCACAACATACGGGAATAGAACACTTAGCAGAGCGGGTGCTGTACTCTGGAATGGATTACCTGAAAATGTCCGAAAATCGAAAAAATCAACCGTTTCCGATCTTGTCTCAAATCGATCCTCTTCAAATGAGCATTCCACTAAGGGCACATGACCAGGACTCTGGATATCTAGCGCTATACAATTGTCTAATTTGATTTGATTTGATATGTGAGTGAGTTTGGGTTTTTATTGTTTTTATGCCAATTTTGTTGGAGAAGACAGGAGCAGAACACATGGGCCAAGATGACAGAAGTCATTGGACATTCACATATGTGGACATTGTAGAACAGTGTTGTATTTGTACTAGGTTGTTTCTGATAGATTCAGTAGAGCACAGTTGTGTGCTGGTTACTGTATTTAGACTGGGAGGCACAACAGTATTGGTGTTGAAATTTCTGACACAACGTCATCGACAAGCTCGCCGAATGTGGTGCCGAAATCATGTCCGCAGACCCTTGTTTGTTATTTTACAGATGAGTCCAGGTTTAACATTTCCCATAGTGATGGACGTCAACGTGCCTATAGACGCGTGGGAGAACGTTATGCACAGGCCTGTGTCTTGGAGAGGAATCGCTTTGGTGGTGGTGGTTCCGTGATGATTTGGGGTGGAATAACAGCACGCCAAAGAACTCCTTTGGTGATTATTCAGGGCAACTTAACTGGTGTGGGCCACAGGGACCAGATTCTTCAAACTGTGGCAATTCCTTTTCTGCAACGTCATGGCCCTGGGTTAACATTCCAACAGGACAATGCCCGCCCTCATACGGCAAGGGTTGCTATGGATTTCTTGCAACACCAAAACGTTGACTTACTGCCTTGGCCTGCAAATTCACCGGATCTCTCCCCGATAGAGCATGTTTGGGACGAGATGGATCGACGTCTACGCCGTCTTCCTCATCCGCCAGATAACGTCCTTGACCTTGCAACAGAACTTGAGAGAATGTGGCGTGACATCCCACAAGCCTTCCTTGCACGTTTGATAGGCTCTATGCGTCGTCGATGCACTGCTGTTTTCAATGCCGATGGTGGACATACCCGTTATTGAGCTTGTGACATGGTCGTTTGACCCCTGTCCCGCTTGTGGACTCGTGACGTCATTGTGATTGACTTTTCAATTGAAATTCTCCCGACTTGTTATGGTCTCATGATCCCTCCATTAAAGTTTATATGTACCTTTGACATTGTTATCGTACTTATCAACTGGGATAATATTTTGACAATGCACAGTTTCTTTATGTGGCTAGTATATAATGGTATTGCATCGAGCATCTCACATTACAATATGACAGAGGCGGTAGGATAGCCTAGTGGTTAAAGCAATCGTCATACCAAAGGGCGGGTTCGATTCCCCACATAGGTACAATGTGTGAAGCCCATTTCTGGTGTTCCCCCGCCATGACATTGCTGGAATATTGCTAAAAGCGGCGTAAAACCCAACTCACTCACTCAGTACAGTAAGACCAGCAGTTGTGTGAACATCACTTCTCATGCTGGATACTCTGCCTAGGCCTATTTGAATTTGTACTGCCATTGTATTCCTCTGTAGTTTGTTTGTACTGATTTAAGTGTTGGGAATCGGAAACCAAATCCACTATCGATTATTGGAGGATTGCGGTGAACGGTTATCAATTATAATCGAAATATATACATTTTTAATGTAATCACCAATTTTAAGTTTTTTCCCCCAGTTTTTTTCTAATTAATGTTGTTTTTTATAACTAATGCTGTCATGCAATGAAATGCATGCATGCAAGAAAGACACTGGAATTGTAATTAAACAATAAAAGTGGTTAAAATTTTACAATGTGCGTAGCTTTAGGCTGTTGAGCTTGTTTGTTAGAAGTGAATATTAGATCAGATTTGATGGTTAGTTTACTTCATTCAAAGGGTGTTATACAAAACAACAAAATTCTGATTAATCGAAAAATTTTTTTACAATAGATAATCAATTTTAATCCTTCTTTCGATCGATTTTCGATCATCGGAACATCACTTAATTGATTTGTAAACTAAAATTTTAGAATACATTTGTAAATTATATCACATTTCTTTGTTGTTTGTTTCACATTATATTCTTTTACTGATTTCCAGTTAACATTTTGTTTCAACTTGGGAATCAACATGTAACAAAATATACACACACTTTTATAAAACATATTCAAATATTTGTCACAATTGTCAAAAACACGCTAAAGAGCCCAAAATAAATCCATTAGATTGTACTATGTATATTAGAAATGATGCTTGAGTTGACAAGTACTTGTGTATGAATTTATGTGAGAGAATGTATACTGGTAGAATTCTAAGGAATATTAAAGAAAAAAATGAAAAATCTGTTTCCATTTACACAATTATATCTGATCTACACTAAAACACGGTAAGCAATAATTGTGTTGACAAACCTTATGCATTGTATATCAATCACATTTTATCAATCCAGCCAAAGGAACTTTTTAAATTAGGTCCAGAATACAGATTCAAACAATAAGAAGTCTCAGTGAAGTTCTGTATTGACAGAATTGAAAAAAAACCCACTTCATTTTATATATCAGTGTCATTTATTTTTAGATTTACAAAATCTCAATATTTGTACAAATTATACATGCATGTAGAAACGTGAGATTACATGCATGTAGAAACGTGAGATTACTTGCAGCTGAAAGGACGGATTATGCACACAAACAAAGGCAAGCAATAAATTATTTATATAAATGCATGGACACATGAGGTATTTGTACACTAAGAGTTAGAATCACATATCACTGATTAATAAGTTTCTGGCAATGATTCACTTGTTTCTTGATATCAAATCATTATTCCTTTGGTTCATTTTATCCACTTCAAATAACTTCATAAATATTTTGGGGGCATTTAATAATAATAATGTCCATTTGTATGGTGCCGTATCCACACACTAGTGTATGCTCATGGCGCCCAGTGTGTACAGCTAAAAACTGCAGCAGTTGTACAAGTCTCTCGTAATATTTCCTGAAGAGATGGGTCTTCAATGAAGATTTGAATAAGTCAAGAGAGGTTGCTGTTTTCATGGTTATGGGAAGACTGTTCCACAGTGAAAGAGAAGCAAAGCTGAATGATCTGTGACCATAGTT
>NW_025765896.1:0-94114 GCF_003918875.1 Haliotis rubra
ATTGCCGATGCGATGTACAAATTTAACTCACTCACCTTATTCACTGTAAATCTGAGTTACTGTAACTAACATTTCATGCAGTGGAGATATCCCTGTTTTGTCTGTATTTACTCACGATCGACACAAATCATCAGCCGCCTCGACTACTGTAACTCTCTTCTTGTCAACCTCCCTAAAACGATTCTATCACGTCTGCAAAGAGTACAAAAATTCTGCTGCAAGATTGATTACACGCAAGCAACGCACTGACCACATCACTCCAGTTCAGGAATCTCTCCATTGGTTGTCAGTTCAACAGCGTATCTTCTATAAAATTCGGTTACTGATTCATCGAGCCCCTACAGGGAAAACAGCCCTCTCTACCTTAAAGAGCTCACCAGCAAGCTTCTCCGATCAGTTCCTCTTGTCCCAACCAGTCTCCACAAGCAAAATGGGTGACAGAGCCTCTCCATTGTTGCACCTCAATTATGCAAACATTTTACATCAGAACCCAAAGTCACCATCTGTGAATCCACTTTTAAAAGCCTAATCAAACGTTTCTGTTGAGAACTGCTTACAATATTTGCCATCCCCTCTCACTCTACTACTCCTACATATACGCCAGTGAGCAGCTAGACAGATGCATACCAGGGGCTATACAAATGAACTATTATTATTATAAATTACAATAGCCGAAATTTAAGGGGTCTGGAATTATTTTCTTGTTCGGCGCCGACTTAAATAGAAGATATATCGATTCTTCTGTACAACAGCGACTTCCAAATATCACACAACCCGTGAACGTCTGGGTTTAGAATTGATCTTCAGTAACCCATGCTTGTCGTAAGAGGCCACTAACGGGGTTGGCTGGGCAGGCTGGCTGAATTGTTGACACATATCATCCGGTTCCCAATGAACTAAGTAGGTTTACATCAGTTCGATCTTTTTCACTTTGAACGTCATTACAGTTACGTACACACTTAAAAAGGGGTGACACACGGGGTATCAGGTAACAGAAACTGTCCATGCAACCTCCCTCTCCCTGGCAACCGGGTCTACAGTCTCCAGGACACACACCACTGACTGGATCACCTCACCTGTATCACACCTGTCTCCCTGCCACCCTGGTCTACAGTCTCCAGGACACACACCACTGACTGAATCTCCTCACCTGTATCACACCTGTCTCCCCTGCCACCCTGGTCTACAGTCTCCAGGACACACACAACTGACTGGATCTCCTCACCTATATCACACCTGTCTCCCCCCTGTCACCCTGGTCTACAGTCTCCAGGACACACACTACTGACTGAATCTCCTCACCTATATTACACCTGTCTTCCTGCCACCCTGGTCTACAGTCCCCAGGACACACACCACTGACTGGATTACCTCATCTGTATCACACCTGTCTCCCTTCCACCCTGGTCTACAGTCTCCAGGACACACACCACTGACTGGACCTCCTCACCTATATCACACCTGTCTCCCTTGTCACCCTGGTCTACAGTCTCCAGGGACACAGAATACTGACTGGATCTCCTCACCTGTATCACACCTGTCTCCCCTGCCACCCTGGTCTACAGTATCCAGGACACACACCACTGACTGGATATCCTCACCTGTGTCACACCTGTCTCCCCTGCCACCCTGGTCTACAGTCTCCAGGACACACACCACTGACTTGATCTCCTTGCCTGTATCACACCTGTCTCCCTTCCACCTGGTCTACAGTCTCCAGTACAGACACCGCTGACTGAATCACTTCACCTGTTTCACACCTGTCTCCCCGCCACCCTGGTCTACAGTCTCCAGGACACACACCACTGACTGGATCTCCTCACCTGTATCACACCTGTCTCCCCTGCCACACCCTGGTCTACCAGTCTCCAGGTCACCACCACTGACTGGATCCTCCTTACCTGTATCACACCTGTCTCCCTGCCACCCTGGTTTACAGTCTCCAGGACACACACCACTGACTGGATCCCTTCACCTGTATCACACCTGACTCCCTGTCACCCTGGTCTACAGTATTCAGGACACACACCACTGACTGAATCTCATCACCTGTATCACACCTGTCTCCCCTGCCACCCTGGTCTACAGTCTCCAGGACACACACAACTGACTGGATCTCCTCACCTATATCACACCTGTCTCCCCTGTCACCCCTGGTCTACAGTCTCCAGGACACACACTACTGACTGAATCTCCTCACCTATATTACACCTGTCTTCCTGCCACCCTGGTCTACAGTCCCCAGGACACACACCACTGACTGGATTACCTCATCTGTATCACACCTGTCTCCCTTCCACCCTGGTCTACAGTCTCCAGGACACACCACCACTGACTGGACCTCCTCACCTATATCACACCTGTCTCCCTTTGTCACCCTGGTCTGCAGTCTCCAGGACACAGAATACTGACTGGATCTCCTCACCTGTATCACACCTGTCTCCCCTGCCACCCTGGTCTACAGTATCCAGGACACACACCACTGACTGGATATCCTCACCTGTGTCACACCTGTCTCCCCTGCCACCCTGGTCTACAGTCTCCAGGACACACACCACTGACTGGGATCTCCCTTGCCTGTATCACACCTGTCTCCCCTTCCACCTGGTCTACAGTCTCCAGTACAGACACTGCTGACTGAATCACTTCAGCTGTTTCACACCTGTCTCCCCTGCCACCCTGGTCTACAGTCTCCAGGACACACACCACTGACTGGATCTCCTCACCTGTATCACACCTGTCTCCCTGCCACCCCTGGTCTACAGTCTCCAGGACACACACCACTGACTGGATATCCTCACCTGTATCACACCTGTCTCCCCTGCCACCCTGGTTTTACAGTCTCCAGGACACACACCACTGACTAGATCCCTTCACCTGTATCACACCTGACTCCCTGTCACCCTGGTCTACAGTATTCAGGACACACACCACTGACTGAATATCTCACCTATATCACACTTGACTGACTCCTTCCACCTGGTCTCCAGTCTCCAGTACACACACCACTGACTGAATCACTTCACCTGTTTCACACCTGTCTCCCCTGCCACCCTGGTCTACAGTCTCCAGGACACACACCACTGACTGGACTCTCACCTGTTACACACCTGTCTCCCCTGCCACCCTGGTTTACAGTCTCCAGGACACACACACCACTGACTGGATCTCCTCACCTGTTACACACCTGTCTCCCTGCCACCCTGGTCTACAGTCTCCAGGACACACCACTGACTGGATCTCCTCACCTGTTACACACATCTCTCCCTGCCACCCTGGTCTACAGTCTCCAGAACACACACCACTGACTGGAATACCTCACCTGTATCACACTTGACTACCTGCCACCCTGGTCTACAGTCTCCAGAACACATACCACTTACTGTATCTGCTCACCTGTATCACACTTGTCTCCCTGCCAACCTGGTCTACAGCCTCCAGGACACACACACCACTGACTGGATCTCCTCACCTGTATCACACCTGTCTCCCCTGCCACCCTGGTCTACAGCCTTCAGGACACATACCACTGACTCAGTCACCTCACCTGTATCACACCTCTCTCCCTGCCACCCTGGTCTACAGTCTCCAGGACACACAGCACTGATTGATCTCCTCACCTGCATTACATCTATCTTCCTGCCACCCTGGTCTACAGTCTCCAGGACACACACCACTTACTGTATCTCCTCACCTGTATCACACCTGTCTCCCCTGCCGCCCTGGTCTACAGTCTCCAGGACACACACCACTGACTGGATCTCCTCACCTGTATCACACCTGTCTGCCCTGCCACCCTGGTCTACAGCCTCCAGGACACACCACTGACTGAATCTCCTCACCTGTGTCACATCTGTCTCCCTGTAACCCTGGTCTAGCTTCCGTTTGAGCACACTGTGGAGAAATCACAAATGGCATGAACATATATTACAGTGTATGGCTCGTATTTAATGAACACCTTTACGCACATAAATGTATGTCATGCTATAATAGGATACCATTTGAGCTATGTATTCTAATCGTCTTCATGTATGAGCAAGCACATTTCCTATTAGTCTTGATAGAAATATAAAATGAAACTTCAAAAGAATAACCATGTTTTAGGCAAAATGTACATGTACGGATCGCTGAGGTAATTACGTCACTCGTTGCCCATTATAGTTGTGTTTCACGCTATTCTACAGATCATGTTTAAACGTTTCACTGCCGTGGTGTGGCACAACACGAAACGAAAAAGACTTTACTCACAATTAATGTGTTACCTTTCTTATGTTGTCGTATATATAAATAATTAGTACATGGATTATAATTCATGTTGAGTATATATTCTAGTCCTTATTGTGTGTAGAGGTACATCATTGTATGATAAAAGATGGCTTTGTATGATCGTACGATCATAGATTTTAAAGCTTGAAAGTAATGTTGAAGTCAAATAATGTCAAAAGTAAATACAGATGTCTGTAAAGATGTTTACCTCCTCTGCAGTCTTCACCCATCCACCCTGGTGCACAACCAGATTACAAGGCAGAGTCTCCTGCACCTGTCAGAACAAGTGTTCTTCTTATGTGATCAAAGAACTGAGTTTCGGACACACTTCCTGTCAGAACAAGAGTCGATGCAGTTCTGTCCATAGCGTCCATTTGTACACTCTATGGAGAAGTCGCAATGACGTGAAAATATTGCAAAAGCCCATTGTCATTTTATGGTTTTAAGCTAAAGGTTGAATCTCCTTGTTTTATTTGTTCTAACAGTTTTAGGTATCCAAGGCAATATGTAATAGTTAGCCATAACAAAGTTCTGATAACAGATAACTGAAAATTAATAATTTGATCTAAAAGCCCATTTTGTGAGGAATTAAGTGCCAGCATGTACCTTGTGAACAATCCACACCTCTCCAACCAGTAAGACATCCCCTGTCGCATGACCCGGTGTAGCGATCACATGACGAGATGACATCAGAACACTTCCTGTCAGTACACGTGTTCACACAGTTGACTACATAGTGGTTAGCGTCACATTCTACGGGCGTGGTGGGCAAACTGGCTAAAGCGCCAGGCTAGTGATCCAGCGAGCTTGAGGTGACGGCTTCGAGTCCACCTGTGACCGGGTGTAAATGCCTTGGAGTGAACATTGTGTGCAGACTCTTTCAGTGATGTCACAACCCCTAGTTTACAGTACACAACCATGTGCACTTAAAAGAACCCATGAATCCGTTGGTATATGACCAGATGGTGGGCCACATGAATACGTGCAAACACCTAGTTGCGGGTACACCAACGTGCAGTAAACTTGACAAAATATGTGACTATGTCCCAGTCCACCCAGCTGTGAATGGGTACCGCGTAAGGATGGGAAAGCCACACTAACTCGGTGCGCCTAGTGGCTGCAAGAGTTGTATACTCCCCAGGGAGTTGAGATTGATAATACGATGTGCCGTTGAGATTGACATCCAGTGATCGAGGGAACATATTATATGAATATTCAGCACAATAGCAAACTGGCAGTATTCTGTCTAAATTTATCGATATTCACAGCTGGATATCGGCGCTATACAAATGTTGGTATGTATGTACAAGAAAAATGAAAAACGAATATTCTTAGTTTAGATTCGGGAAGTTTTAATGCATAATGTTCTTATCATGTTGAAAAGGAATCATAAGGTATGTTAATATATCAGCACAAACCATCAAAAGGGACGTTCACAAATGACAGTTCATGTAGTATTTTACACAATGAAGTCAGTAATGAAGAAAAGACTTTCTTTCAATTTGATTAATAACTATCATATTACCGTATCAGGATTTCAACCAACATACATCAATTTTGATTTATCAGGGTGTTCTGAAGTCATAATCATAGTAAAAGGGCCTGCTGCTTAAATAAATACTGTCATAATGACATGTCAGCGGGTTTAAAGTAGTTATTTAAATAACATGGTCTTGGAATAAACAGGATTTGATTTGTATTTAGCCATTAAACTATTACATCAACATCCCTCGTTGTGTAACGTTTAGTCGTTTGGGACACATTCTCTTCACCTGTACCATTGTCATTAATTTTGTTGCACTATTTGCACGGACATCTACGAATAAAAGATCATATGTTATCGATACATTAGGCCAATGGAATAGCTCCGATACCGTCAAAGGTAAGCAATAGTCCGTCAATATATTCTTTAAAAACTGTCGTATCGGAGCAGTCCGCGTTTCCACCGATGTATAATTGCGGTTAGAGATACACAAACGTATTGCACACTAGATTGAGACACAGCTGTAGCACACTAAATTTCGACCTGTTTCCGGGTTAACCTATCTGAGGTTATTGAATGCGAATGTGGAGCGCCATGTGAAAATTCATTACATTTCTTTGTTTTAATGCACTTTATATTATGACTTCAGGAAGTCACTATTCTGAGGTTTTAATTAATTTTGATGACGAAAGACACACAAAAAGTGGTGCACTTGTGTCCAATCCTTTGTCTTTTGGACGTTAAAACCTATATCACAGACCCATAAAAATATCACCTGTCTATTTGCCATCCTGGCTCATAGTCTACAGGATTCACTGAGGAATCTCCTCACCTGCCTAGTACCAGTTTCTCTTACACCATGTATTACGCCCCTCACCTGTATCACACCTGTTGCCCTGCCACCCTGGTCTACAGTCTCTTGACACAAACCACTTACATATGGTCACACGCCTCCTTCAGCGCAGTGGACAAAATTCTACTGCAGGTTTCACCAAACAACCCAGGGCTGCAAACTGAAAATAGGTGATACGGATACACAATAAGAATGTAGATTTGCATTACAAATGAGAGTTTGTCCATGTCGGATACTTGTTGATATATGGAAGGGTCTATGTCCGATTATGGCATCAAAATATGTGTGCCTTTTGTCATATGAACAGTAACCGTACAGAAATTTAATACACTCCTAACATATATTTCTGACCTCACAGAGATTGAGGTATGTGGTGTTTGATATTGAGAAATATCTTCCAATGCCATCACATGTTGCACTGTAGATCCCGCCGTTACTGACAGGGGTGTCGTATGGGAAGGCATAGCAAGGAGGAGGCCCGTGGAGGAGCTCGTGTTACTCAAGTAGAGCAATAAAAGACCGGATTCCTTCTGGTCCTAAAATAGATTTTATTCAGAAGTAAAAACCGATGAGTTAATATTTATACAATCGTAAACGCATTACATAATAAATTATGGTATCTGTCTACCTTCATTAAACAAAAGAAACAAGTTCTAAAATAGATTTTAGACTAGCTATTATTCATATCTGCAGACAGTAAACTCGTTTACAATAAATGATATTTTTATTGCTACATTAAAGTAAAGAAACAAGTGTAGTTTTAGAGAGACGTGTCCTTTGTCTCCCGTTTTCACATTTTTCTTAGAAAGAGTAGATAAGTTGGAAATAAGAATGCATGAGAATCGTCTAAATGATTACTTCAGGTATTATCCAGAATGAACTATTCTGATGCACATCTTGCCATCGGATCTATTGAAACCTATTTTGTCAAAATGAAAGAAATACATGAAAAGAATATTTCAAAATTAGTGAAGCCCATGAAGTTAGGCCACCTTCCTCGATGGTGGACATCATGTGCTGGGTCCACAAAAGCTAAGGGCCACCTCCTCGCCCTTCTAACCCCCGTTGTGGACCCGGGGATATTTCGTCCACCAACCCGTTTGCCGTGGGTTGCGCCCCTGTGTCGGTGGAGGAAGGGATTCTGGTGGTTGAGGGCACTGGTTCCAGGAACAGTGTTCCTTTGCCCAACACACCACTTCGGCCCTGACTTCACCTAGACGGGTGGTTGAATGGGCCCGGTTCAACCAATCGGCTGGTCACGCCAAGCCCTGTGCATGGAGTATGTATTTTATATAATTGCACAAATTTGATTTGAAATTGTTTCAAGTTTGGTCTTGGCTCTCGTTGTTCATTTAACACTTTTAGATTTTGAAATTTGATCTTATGAGCTTTGTCCAGTCTTATGCCCAGAAGGCGGTGGCTCATGGGCCAATCCGGTGGTCTGATTAATTTTCAATTAGTCTTCTGCTGGAGTATACCATCTCAGTATCCTTGGTGCTGCCAGTCGGAGACCCACTGGTATATGGCATTGTCCTTGTGATACTCCGTGGGGTGGGAACCTGAGATGGTGAATCTTTCTACTATTAACCATGGCTCAACCCAAAACACACAAACGAGCACTGGATGAGTGTTTGTCCTCTGATGAGGACAGTTCCATAAACCGATTCCCGGATACATGGAGTAGATTTTTGGTTGTATCTTCTACTGATGGTGAACCACTAAAACTAAATCCATTTTGCCACATCAAAAGCAATTTATGGACTTGTTGGTGATGTCCAAGCTGTTAAAAAGATTAGATCTTGGTTTCTCCTCATAGAGTGTACAACGGCCAAACAATCAGCTACCCTCATAGCCACAAACAGCTTGTGAATACTGCGGTTTCAGTTTCACCCCACGAGTCTCTGAACAGCAGCAAAGGTATCTTGAGAGACAGAGGCCGCTGGCTTGCCAACATGAGTAAAACAGAAATCGTCACAGAATTACAAAATCAAGGAGTGACTCATGTTAAACTGTTCACGTTTAAAAAGAATGGAGAAACTTTAAATACAAACACCTATTTAATTTTGTTTTTCACAACCCCAACATCCTAAGTCTATCAGAGCTGGTTATTGTAACATCGCAGTGGAACAATATATTCCAAATCCACTTCGTTGTTACAAAATGTCAAAAGTTTGGGCACGGTGCCCAATCCTGCAGGAATCGTGCGACATGTTACAGATGCGGTGAGGAAGCTCATGAAGGTTCTGACTTTTCGTCTTCCAAAATGTGTTAACTGTCATGGCGATCATATGTCTTCATCAAAGCTATGTCAAATCTGGAAACGTGAATATGAAATTGTCAATTCAAAAAAAGAATGTAACCTACCAGGAGGCAAAAACGTTTAGTAAATGCACCTCCCTCCATCGTCAGGTATTACATACAGCTGTTGCTCGCCCTCCTGCTAAATCTGTTATGTCTGTTGCATGTCAGACAGATATCACCTGGGCTAAAGCTGCCAAATACACAGTAATCACATCAGCTTCTACTGTTGACGAGAATCATGCAACATCTGCGTGTCAGACTGAACCACGAACAATGTCTCCTGTTGTGGAAAATCCTAGCTATAAAGTTGATCACAGGCAAAAATCTGACAGAGTACAAAAGGGCTCACGTGACCCTGTACAAATCTATAACAAGTTTCAAATTTTAGAAGACATGGACGTCTCCCTCATTCACGTGCGCGAAATAGAAGCGGTTCGCCTCGAAGGGGAAACGTAGATCCCCAGTATTACCACCCGCTATAACATGACTTATAACCCCTTTAATCCCAATGGAATTGCAGAGGACTTAGGACCAATTTTAATAAAGTACAATTACTAGCACAAGACTTTACACCATCAGCATTTAGTTTTCAAGAAACATATTTAAAACAAAATGATAAGTCTGAATTGCGTCATTACCAGTCTTACCATTCTTTTTCACCTCCAGGGCGACAAAGCCACTGGTGGATCTTCCATTTTGGTGAGAAATGGCATTATCCACAGCCCTGTACCTGTTAAACCAATCTTCAGGCTGTTGCTGTTCGTCTTACTTTACATATAACCATTTTCTCTCTGTTCCTTATATATCTCTCCATCTTCAACTCTTCACCAGTCTGATCTTCAAGATTTGTTTGACCAACTACCTAAACCCTGTATCATAATGGGTGATCTAAATGGACATAACCCACTGTGGGAAAGTACTGATACCAACAACAAAGGGAAAATTTTTGAAGATTTTATCTCTCTCATAATAATTTATGCATATTAAACGACGGCTCTAACACATATTTACATCCTGCAACGGGTACATATTCTTCTTTAGATTTTGTCAATCACTGATTCAAATGTTTATAATGAATTTGAATGGTCAGTCCATAATGATCTTTGTGGGAGTGACCATTTTCCAACAGTACTTACAGCAATTAACCCTACCGATGATCCTCCTTTAACAAGATGGAATTTTCCAAGGGCAATTGGCCCTTATTTCAGGCTACCTGACTCGAAGAACTCAAAACCTGACTTTTCATGGATGTTCCTGATCCATTTAAAATGTTTTCTGACAAACTAAAACATATAGCTGATGACATTATTCCTTAGTCCTCTGTAAACCCTCACATACGTAAACCATGGTTTATGGATGAATGCAAACAAGCTAGGAAAATAGGAAGAAAGCAGAGAAACATTTTCGCTGCCATCCTACAGTACAACAACTTTAAATAATGTAAAAATCAGTTATGCTAAAGCTCGACGAACGTTTAAGCACATAAAGCGTCATACTTTGGAAAAATTACGTTTCCAAAATAAATTCGCGTACTCCTATGTCAAGGGTATGGAATATGATCCAAAAAATCAAAAGGCAAGGGTTCCAAATCTAGTGGTATTCAACATCTCAAAGATGATAATGACATCCTAACTGCAAAATGTGATATTGCAAATAAGTTGGGAAACTTTGGCTAAACATTCGTCTTCCTCAAATTATAATACAAAAATTTCAGGCTTATCAAACACAACAAGAAAAGAAAAAGTGAATTTTCAATCTGATAATGGTGAAGATTATAATGAGGTCTTTTCATTACATGAACTTCACACTGCTTTATCACAAGCTCATGATACTGCAACGGGACCTGATGCTATCCATTTACCAACTTTTAAAACACTTGCCTGAATCTTGCCTGGAAACTTTACTTAACATTTTTGACCATATTTTGATAACGGGATATTTTCCTCCTTCATGGTGAAACGCCATAGTTGTTCCTATCCCAAAGCCTGGCAGGGGATCATACAGATCCATCTAATTATCGACCTATTTCCTTAACTAGCTGTGTTTGTAAAACCATGGAGCGAATGGTCGATAATCGCTTAGTTTGGTTTTTATGAAACCAACAATCTAATCACTTGATATACAATGTGGTTTCCGTAGAAACCGTAGTACAGTTGACCACTTGGTTCGGTTTGGAATCATTTGTTAAAATTTTTTTTTTTTAAAACAACATGCTGTATCCATCTTTTTTATCTTGAAAAGCTTATGACACCACTTGGAAGCATGGTATTGTAAAAAGACTTACAAGCCTTTGGGTTGAGAGGTCGCTTGCCTCAATTTATAACTAATTTTTTATCCGACAGACAGTTTCTAAGTTTGTGTGGGATCAACCTTGTCAGACTTCTTTAATCAAGACCAAGGTGTTCCACAGAGCAGTATTTTGTCTGTGACTTTATTTAGCATTAAGATAAATAGCCTTTCAAAGGTTTTAAGTGATTCAGTTGATGGATCACCATTTGTGGATGATTTTAATGTTTCTTGTAGAGGTAGAAATATGCATACCTTAGAGAGACAATTACAACTTTGTCTCAATAAAATTGACAAATGGTCACTTGAAAACGGACTTAAATTTTCTATAGCAAACACTAATTGTATACATTTCTGCAGAAAATATAAAACCGCATAAAGATCCAGAATTATTTTAAGTGGCACCCCTATCAAAGTTGTAAAGGAGGCCAAGTTCTTGGGTCTGATTTTCAACTCACATTTAACTTTTCTGCACACATTAAATCACTTTAAAGCCAAATGCCTGAAGGCACTTGATCTGTTAAAAGTCGTTTCCACTTTAAGTGGGGAGGGTCAAGCTACCCTCCTACATCTATATCGATCACTGGTACGTTCCAAACTTGATTATGGTTCCATCGTTTATGGTGGAGCCTGCAAAAGCAACCTAAAACTATTAGATTCTGTCCACCACCAAGGTCTGAGACTTTAGCTTGGCTTTCTTTTAGAACTTCACTCTGTTGACAGCCTCACGTCGAGGCAGATGAGCCATCTTCTTGCACAACGCCGTATCAAATTATCATTACAGTATATTACCAAAATGTTCTCTAACAAATTTAACTCCTGCATATACCTTCGTTTTATACAACAAAAGCCTTCTCTTGTTCCGCCTCTTGGGCACAGAATTAAACCATTTCTTTCTGCTGCCGGCATTGAGCTGGATAATATATCTCCTTCCCCTCTTTTCTTCTCCTCCTTGGCAATTGGTTAGGCCACAAGTTGACCTAACTCTGACGAAGTTTAAAAATCAGAAACTAATGAATTACAATATAAACAAGAGTATAATCAATTAAAAGTAAATATAATACATATAAATCCTTATTTTACAGATGGGTCCAAGGATGGTGGCGCAGTGGCATGTGCCACTGTCAATGGATCCAGAACAATATCTTCTAGAATACCGGATAACAGCTCTTAAATATATTCAAAGACATCCTAAACATAAACAATATATAATCTTTTCTGACTCTCTTCTTGCCTTCAGGCGATTAAAAAATCTATCTTGCAAACATCCACTTTTAATTGAAATAATCGAATTATATAATGATCTTGCTACTGGCCAATGCGACATCGTCTTCTGTTGGTTACCCAGCCACGTTGGCATTTCAAGACAGAGAGTCAGAAAAGATGATATATTGTTTATGTTTAGGATGCCTTTGAATATATTCGAGAGCTGTTAAGATGGCTTTTGCTTCTGCTGTAAATATAGAGCTGTTATCTGGTATTCGAGAAGATATTGTTCTGGATCCAATGACAGTAGCACATGCCACTGCGCCACCGTCCTTGGACCCATCTGTAAATAAGGATTTATATGTATTATATGTACTTTTTAATTGATTATACTCTTGTTTATATTTTAATTCATTAGTTTCTGATTTTTTAAACTTTGTCAGAGTTAGGTCAACCTGTGGCTTAACCAACTGCCAAGGAGGAGAAGAAAGAAGACGGGAAGGAGCTATATGTTCTAGCTCAATGCCAGCAGCAGAAAGGAAAGGTTTCACTCTTATACCAAGAGGCGGAACAAGAGAAGGCTTTTTGTTATACAGATCTTCATATAGGGGATTAAAGACACAGCTATATGCAGGGTTTGACTCATTGGAATAAAGTTTTGTAATATACTGTAAAGTTAATTTTATACGGCGTTGTGTAAGAGATGGCTCATCAGCCTCCACGTAGAAGCTGTCAACAGGTGAAGTTCTAAAGGAACCAAGACATAGTCTTAGACCTTGGTGGTGGACAGAATCTAAAAGTTTTAGATTACTGTTGCAGGCTCCACCATACACGATGGAGCCATAATCAAGTTTGGAACGTACCAATGATCGATATAATTGTAGGAGGGTGGCTTGATCCCCTCCCCACTTAGAATTTGAAACGACTTTCAACAAGTCAAGTGCCTTCAAGCATTTAGTTTTTAGGGACTTGATATGGGGAAGAAAAGTTAGATGCGAGTCAAAAAATTAAACCCAAGAACTTGGCTTCCTTAACGACTTTGATGGGAGAGCCATTTAGAGACACTTCAGGGTCTTTATGCGGTTTATATTTTCTAAAAAAATAGATACAATTAGTTTTGGATTTAGAAAATTTAAAGCCGTTTTCAAGACACCATTTATCTATTTTGTTTAAACACAACTGCAGTTGCCGTTCAATAGTATGCATACTTTTACCGCGACAAGAAATATTAAAATCATCCACAAAAAGTGACCCATCGATTGAATCACTTAAGACCTTGGATAAACTGTTGATCTTAACACTAAACAATGTGACAGACAAAATACTACCTTGTGGGACACCCTGATCCTGTTTATAATGGTCAGACAGGGTAGAACTCACGCGGACTTGAAATTGCCTATCAGTTAAAAACTCGGATATAAACTGAGGCAAACGGCCTCGTAAACCAAAATCATGTAAATCTTGTAAAATGCCATGCTTCAATGTCGTGTCATAGGCTTTCTCTAAATCGAAAAATATTGACACTGCATGCTGCTTGTTAAGAATGGCATTCTTAACGAATGACTCCAATCGAACTAAATGGTCAACGGTACTGCGATTTTTACGAAAACCACATTGGATATTTGTGATTAAATTATTGGACTCTAAGTACCAAGTTAATC
The DNA here is from genome assembly GCF_003918875.1 of Haliotis rubra. Taxonomy (NCBI): domain Eukaryota; kingdom Metazoa; phylum Mollusca; class Gastropoda; order Lepetellida; family Haliotidae; genus Haliotis; species Haliotis rubra. The sequence goes on from NW_025765896.1 coordinate 14,057, forward strand.
TGTTATTGACCATGCGCTCCATGGTTTTGCAAACGCAACTAGTCAAGGAAATGGGCCTATAATTTGAGGGATCTGTATGATCACGTCCAGGTTTAGGTATGGGTACAACAATGGCATCACGCCAAGATGAAGGAAATTGACGAGATGTCCAAATGTCATCAAAAATATTTAATAGTGTTTCTAAACAGGATTCAGGTAAGTGTTTCAGGAGTTGATAATGAATGTTATCAGCTCCTGTTGCAGTATTGTGAGCTTGATCAAAAGCAGTATGAAGCTCATGGATAGAAAAGATTTCATTATAGTCTTCCCCATTATCTGAATGAAAATTGATTTGCTTCTTTTCTTGCAATTGTTTGTATTTTTGAAATTTAGGAACATAGTTTGACGAGGAAGAATGCTTTGCAAGTGTTTCACCCAGTTTATTTACGATGTCAGATTTATCTGTTAACAATTCGTCCCCAGTTTTGAGATGATTAATGCTTGATTTGGTACCCTTACCTTTAATTCTCTGGATCATGTTCCATACCTTGGACATCGGCGTCCTTGAATTTAGTTTCGAAACGTAATTTTGCCAAGACTGGCGCTTATTTTGCTTAAATGTTCGACGTGCTCTAGCGTTTAAAATTTTAAATTTATCTAAATTATGCACCATTGGGTGGCAACGGAAATAGTGTTCAGCTTTTTTCCGTGCCTTTCTAGCCTGTTTGCAGTCATTATTAAACCATGGTTTACGTATATGTGGATTTGTAGAGGACCTAGGAATACACTCATCAGCTATTTTGCGTAGTTCATCAGAGAATAATTGCACTGAATCAAGAGCATCAATAAAACGAGCAGGATTTAGTTTGTCAATACAGAGTAATTCAAACAGAGGCCAGTTTGCTCTGTTGAAGTTCCATCTTGATGATGGAGCAACATCAGCAGGAGTTATTGTTTTAAGAATGGTTGGAAAATGGTCGCTGCCACACAGGTCGTTATGGACTGACCATTCAAATTCATTTAACAGATCTGTGTGAGTGAGTGATAAATCAAGAGAAGAATATGTGCCTGTGCCAGGATGAAGGTATGTCTTCGAATTATCATTAAATATACACAGATCGTTGTTTGAAATAAAATCTTCTAGTACTGTCCCATTTCTGTTTGTATCAGAACTACCCCAAAGAGGATTACGACCGTTCAAGTCACCCATAATGATACACGGTTTGGGGAGCTGGTCATAAAGAGCCTGAAGATCAGTTTGGTGAAGAGTGGAAGATGGGCACATAAAGGGAGCATAATGTAAAGGCAATGTGTAAAGTCAACCTGACGGCAACAGCCTGAAGTGTTGTATTTAGGGGAACAGGGCTATGTATAACACCCTTTCGCACCAAAATTGAAGAGCCTCCAGTAGCTCCGAGTCCCGGAGGAGAAAAGAAGTTATATGAAGTATACTGCCGGAGATCAAATTGATCTGTGTTTTTTAGGTACGTCTCCTGTAAACAAAATGCTGATGGTGTGAAATCTTGTATTAGTAATTGTAAATCATTAAAATTATTTCTCAGTCCTCTACAATTCCACTGAACAATGTTATTTGAGCCACTCATGGAGGATCAATTGGAGAACGCGGATTGGAGTGAGGTCTACTCCCATGGACTGGGACAGAGGGATTGACCTCCATCTCCAAAGGTTCAAATTGATTTTGAACCTGTACAGGGGACGACTGAAAGGAAGGCACCTCCAAATGTTGAAGGGCCCTGGTCCTTCCTCTCGATTTTTTCTTTTCCTTTTTTTCATTTTTGGATGGTTTAATTTGCTGTGATGCATTTGAGGAACATTCAGGTTCAGAAGCAGGATCTGCTGATGGCAGCGATGTGACAGTCTCCGTCTGAGAGGCCGATGTCGAAATACAAGAGATACCAATTTGAGAGGTCTTGATGTTATCATCTATCGTAAATTGTTTGTTCACCCAGGATATGGATGTCTGGCACGACGTTGATGTCTTGGGAGGTCTGGAGGTATTGCCACGAGAGGAAACTACAGTTGAATATGAAATAGTAGAATTGGATGATACAGTTACCTGTTTTTTAGCTTCAGCGTAAGAAATGTTGCTGGTGTGTTTTATCTTTTGAATTTTAGTCTCACGTTCGTAGACCGGACATGATTTTGATGAGGCCAAGTGTTCTCCATCGCAGTTAGCACACTTGATGCTATTCGTGCACTCAGAGAGTTCATGTGCACCACGACAACGGGAACATACCATGGTATTACGGCAGAACCTGGCCCCATGACCAAACTTTTGGCATTTGAAACATCGGAGCGGAGTTGGTACATATACCTCAACTCCGATGTTAAAGTACCCAGCTTTTATACTTTTTGGAAGCGTGGAAAGTGAGAACATAAACAAGTACGTATTCAACTTGACAATTGTGCCATCATCTTTCTTTTTAGAAAAACGCTTTACTCCTGTTACGCCCTGGTTTTCTAGTTCATGAACAATATCGTCCTCATCCATATCAGAAAGGCAACGGGCCCTGTCTCTGACTATACCTCTGCAGGAGTTCAGAGTTCTGTGCGCCGAGACAACAACAGGTGTATTCACAAACTGTTTTAGTTTCAACAGATTGACCGATTGCTGTCTACGGGCACATTCCACTAAGAGCGAGCCATTTCGGAGACGTGTAACGTCCTTCACTTCTCCACAGACACCATAAATGCCCTTGGAGATTGCAAAGGGGTTCAGTTGTAACGGAGTGTCTTCTATAGATGAGATAACAATGAACCTCGGCCACGAGTCAACAATGTCAGAAGATCCTTCATCCGACGATGTAGATTCTACAAATCTACGTTTATGCTTCGATGAACCAGAAGGAAGAGGAAAAGCCATGGTGTAGGAAGTGTTCAACATCCCTACTCCCCACCCACCATGGAGTGTCAACAAGGACGGTGTTACAGCGGAATCCAGCATGCTCCACCAGGGTTACAGAGATGTTATACTCCAGCACATAAACACTTGAATAGCTGTCGAATCTAACAGAACAAATGGCAGGCTGGTTCGCCCTTGACACCTTTCTGAAGAAGAACAGAATTCAGAGGTCTCTATTGCCAGATTGGCCCATGAGCCACCGCCTTCTGGCATAGGACTCTAGGCAATTCAACATGAGAATAATTTGTAAATGGAAGATCAAAATATCAAAAGCCCCAAAATAAGTATGTGTGCAAATAATATATGTACCATGCACAGGGCTTGGCGTGACCAGCCGATTGATTGAACCGGGCCAGTTCAACCACCCGTCTAGGTGAAGTAAGGGGCGAAGTGGTGTGTTGGGCAAAGGAACACTGTTCCTGGAACCAGTGCCCTCAACCACCAGCCTCCCGTCCTCCACCGACACAGGAGCGCAACCCACGGGAAACGGGTTGGTGGAGTATAGTAACAGTATTACCTCCTATAGCAATTTCTTAAAATATACTACCCATCAAAAGTTTAGACTCACTAGTGTAAATGAAGCCACTTACTTTAGTCAACTGTTCAAAACAGATTTTGCAAAATATTTCATACTGTTGAAAGGTACTGTTTCCACATGAACTGATGTATTGTAAAACAAGTTCGTTACGTTGAAAAGATTATTATCATGAGTTCAATAAATAATTAAACCCGGGGAAAATTGGCGAATTTTTAACAAAACTTTACACCAAAACACAGCTGTTCACAAGCACGATGTTTGCACATGCTTTTCAGCAATTTGATGCATGATCCTCGTACAGTTCATCTGCATAAGGTTTGCACTTGGTTCCCCCTAGTTAGTGGAGAAATTCATCTTCGATGTATCCATATATATATACAAAAACATATAAGGTGCTTTAAGTGAGTCTAAACCTTTGATGGGTAGTATATATAAAATAATTCATCGTGCCAGATTCTTTCAAAGGCGTTTTCGTTGTCAAGAAAGACAGAGAAAACAGCAGAGTCTCTATGCATATAAAATTGAATACTTTCCATGAGCGTGAATACAGACATAATGGCTCCATGTTGGTGCCGAAAGACGTATTGTCCGATTTATTATTATTAGTTTTTAGATTATTAGATGAAAATGCAGCAGACAGGGTTCGGGTGATCCTGGCACAGTCAGGCTGGTAAGGCTAATCAACAGCTCATGACCCTTGCCCCCTTTACACGCAGCCCCGACAGCGAATGGGACGTCTCCCAGGAAACGCTGCATAGTCGAACCCATCAAGAACTTTCCGGAGAATCCCCAACACAGCAGCCTTCTGGATTACTCAGAGTGTCAGAACGACTGTGCTCCCGGAGAACCCGGGCTCCCTCATGGTCTTCGCCAAGAGACCAGGAGGTATCGAACCTAAACAAGGGCACCGAGAACAATGGGGATTCTGACGACAGTGTACTTAGGATGCAAGCGAGACATTTCAAAAGCGAGGTCCGCATTTTTAGTATGCTTTTCCTGAATCTTGCTAATCACGTTGCTGTCAAAAGGGACAGAAAATTCAATTACATAAATAAATTCATTAGCTTTTTCAAAAAGGACAAGATCAGGTTTGTTGGCTGGAATTCTTCTGATGCTCTATATGGGTCCATTCCAAGGAAGTATAAAAATATCATTTTCCATGACGCCCTGGACTTGTTCAGGGTCGTACCAAGGATCGACCTCGGAGTCAAAGCCACAGACATGGCGAAGACGACAGGAGAAGCAAGGAGCCATGCCATCATGTTATGCTGTCTGCACATTCATTACACAAGAATGACATTTAGGCAATTGTTAGTAGGAAGTGACTGGTCCTGAGCAGCAAAAAGGAAGCCTCAGTTTCACATTTAAGACCAACCGACTTCATCCAGGTGAAGGAGTCGGTTGGATTGCTATTCTGTCCCACACACTTCATGCTTCTCAGAAAGCTTCTCTACAAATGATTCACTCTGAGCAGACGTGGTGAATAACTTCACCTGGTTTACTCCCATGGTTGCACCATCCAACAGTACATCACCATCGACAAAATCAACCTCAAATAACAGATTCTGTCAAATAACCTTGGCACACTAAAATAGCTGTGGACTTCCTTGCTTTCGTCATAAGTCTTGGCATCACTCACCAGAGGACAATCCGATGAAAACATATTTTCAAAAGTACACAATTAAATTTCATCATGAAGAGCATCCACATTAATCAAACCCAGACCACCCGAGCTGATTGGCGTATGTAACGATTAAGAGACAAACGAGCGTGGTTGGCTCTGTTGTCAGACATAATCCTTCTGGTCAGGTGGCCGAGACTTTGGATATCTCGTTTTGTTCAATCCAATACTCAAAAGGAATAGGAAAGGACTGACACAGCAAAAGTATTGGGCATTCTGGTGCTTGTCACGAACTTGTATTCCAAGCTAGACAAAGGCCTGAAGTTCCGCAAGATTCTCAATAAAATAACTAGTCTATCACAGATTATACTTAAAACTAGGATATAACCGTAAAACACTATTTTCTAAGTATAACGGTGCAATGTATAATCTAGCCATAAGATGAATACCTGCCTGAATGGGACAATTTTGACAGGTCATCAATCAACAAAATGATTAACGGGTTTTGTAAATTGATAGATTTTTTCCGGTCAATAATGATAAATATATATGTACAACTTCCTGTTTGATGATGATTAAAAAAAGACCCTATGTAATCGGTTGAAACTTGCTACGCAAGTGTCTCCCATCACAGACATGGTTATCTCGTTGATACATTCCATTTTCGTTTAGAACGCAGCCTAATGTTTATCTATGTAGTCAAGACGCGAGCTAGCAGCGGAGGGCATCTTTATCACATGGAAATACATGCTAGCTAGTAGTTTTAACTCTTTTTGTGATACTCTAGTTATTTTACAGTTTGTCAATGATTGATTATTTAACTACTTGTATTTATTGTGTATCTCCAACGTTTTTCTCGTCAGTGTATGGCTGCAATATTGCCGATGTGACGTTAAATTCTAACTCACTCACTTTATCACATGAGAGACTTCCGTTTTCATTTTACTAGCAGATACATGGTTATCTCATTATCCCAGCGCATCGATTCAAGGTATCACATTGCTTACTACAGTGTATATCACCCACGGTTCTGTGCAAACACGGCACGGTTCAGATACCACTGCCAATGTTTGTGTTCTTGACAGTTTGAGCAACGGATTCTCGCTCTTTAAGATTAGCTTTCCGATGGTACCAAATTATATTCTTTGATCCATTATTATAAGCTTTGACATAAATTGAATCCAAATCAAATCACATAACTATTAATTAATCTCTTCAATGCACACACACACACACACACACACACACACACACACACCGTTGCATCTCGTATCAACTTTAATATCACCCGACGAAATGCTCAATGGGTAAACTGGCTCTGAAGGACTGATTTACATAGCGGCTATGAAACCAACATCGCAGATCTGAACTATATTTCAAGTTCGTTTCTATAATTAAAAGCTTTTGAGTGAATCACTAACAAAACCTGTTATGACATGGATGCTCGAGGAGAGTCGAGGTCGCCCAGACCCACCAGTGTGTTATACAACAAACATACTCAATAGCAACCCAACTGTGTATCTGATTCAGCCTTGCTGATGATATGAACATGAAGCCTTTGTGTGTGTCCCGGTTTCTTACCCCACTCATGCTTGTTGACGACACAAGAATTTGTATCGCAACGTCGCATCACCCGAATAATGAAGTCGTTCATGCATAAAATGTGTCCTTTTCAAACAAAACCTGTTGAACCTGTTATGATACGGATGCTCCGATGCTCGAGGAAAGTCGAGGTCACCCAGACCCACCAGTGTGATATACAGCAAACGTATTCAATGGCAAGCCAACTGTGTATCTGATTCACACTTGCTGATGATATGCACATGAAGCCTTTTTGTAGTAAATGTGTTCTATTTGTATGTGCACCCATGCTTCATACTGGGAACTTATGGTAGTGAGTTGACAGCAATACACTTCAACAAACATATCATACAGATAAAACAAGTGTATTAATGTGGGTGAATAAATGTTGCATTTACCCACTATTGCAGCTATTCGCATCTTTAGAAACGATTATGATAACGAAGATTACTAAACCGTCAGTCCACTATCACAGTTAACATTCATAGTGCGGTTGCACTTTCAGAGTAATTGCAGATAACCTTATGTTTGTACCAGTTATAAGGAGCGGTGGGGTAGCCTAGTGGTTAAAGCGTTCGCTCGTCACGCCCAAGACCCGGGTTCGATTCCCCACAATATGTGAAGCCCATTTCTGGTGTCACCGCCGTGATATTGCTGGAATATTGCTAAAAGCGGCGTAAAACTTAACTCACTCAAAAAATTGTACCAGTTATATGATGCTGAATGCGGACTCGAACAGAAGTGGAGCAATTAAGCTCGGTTTCTTATCATGTAGGAACCGATAAATAGGATAACAAGAAGGTTGAAATTCACCTGAACACAGTCCAAGACCTTTATAGTGAATCGTGCCAAGCTCTTGAATATACGACTAACCGGTGGAACCATGTATACAACATCCAAATTCAAGCTTTAATCTAATTAATATTCCGTAAAGAGTTAAAGCATAGTGTGTTGGTCTCCAGCCCATTTAGCATTTAAAGTTACCTTTATAGCTTCTAAACAATTAACTTTAAGATTTGTAATGATGAGGGATACATGTTTAAATGCTATTCCCTGAAATTTGGTCTCTTTGGCCACTCAAATTGGGTTTTATCTAAGAATAAAACTGGGCCATGATGTATTTTGCATTTACTACAAAAATGAATGCAACACATTAGGGGTTTGGAAAATATACATTCATTTTTCAGTGACCATGTGTGCACTTTTTTTAAACAAAGTTATAATTGTTTCTCACCATTTGTGCCACGGCATGAAATATTAATGTCATCAACAAACAATGATCCACACATTTTCTTTCAAAACCATTGCAAGGTTGTTCACTATAACACTAAGAAGAGTAACTGATAACATCCAACCGGAGGTACTCCCATTTCCGATCAAATACAGCAGAAACTGTGGAACCTACTCATTATCTTGACAAAGCTTTTACGTCACATCGGCAATATTTCATCCATTTTGGGAAAAGAAACCAAATGCTGTCAAATATTGAACAGCCTGAAACCTGTGTACCTGTGAACAAAACACACACTTTGTCATCGCTGACATTAACCATTTGGTTCCACGCACATGTTATATAGGTGAATTCAATCCGACCATCAAGTTCTGCTACGAAGTCTGATGATCAACTTCCAACCGCACAGACAATACATTGATTGATTTCACAATCACGTTAACATGACTGATCATCAAAAGTACAACCTGGAACAGACAAAGAACTGTTATAATAATATATAAAACATGTTCTCGTACACATTAATTTTTAAAAAAAACAAGCTAAAGCATGGTCACTTTAGGAGATATATTATTTCATGAAAGCAGTGGTAGTCGACGGGATAAGAACACAATTACAGAGATATGAAAGATGTGATAGTGGTATTTAAATTGTCGTATTGACGGATGTGTTATCCATTTACGTATATTTGTATATGTCAAGTTTCGTTTCAGGTTTAAACCCGTGCTAACCATGGCGAACACAGAGAGCAGCGATGAGAGTGATGTAGGAATTCCCATGACAGTGCTAGATTGTCAAGGAGATACACGTGAAGCCACACGGCAGAGAGAATCGTGGAGCAGACATCTGGACTACATGCTGGCAATGGTGGGCTACAGTATTTCATTAGGAAACCTGTTAAGGTTCCCCTATATCTGCAACAGGAACGGTGGAGGTAAGCATAACCTCTGTTATCTGTATAATATGCGCTGTCATCTTGTAAATGTTGGTATCGGTATTGGATCCAATAAACATGCATGTGTTGTCCTTTACCTGAAACAATCTTGTAATACCAAAATATACATGATTGCTGCCATGCCTACTCGGTAAAATAGGGCGGTGGGGCAGCCTAGTGGTTAAATCGTTCGCTCGTCATCGCCGAAGACCGGGATTCGATTCCCCACATAGGTACAATATGTGAAGCCCATTTCTGGTGTTCCCCGACGGGATATTTTCGGGAATATTGCTAAAAGCGGCGTAGAACTAAACTCAATCACTCACTTGGTAAAATCACACCTATCAGCATTCCACAGAGTCATTGTATGTATCCAAAACATGTAAGTGTCTATTGTACAGCTGAGAAACGTGGGTGTATCTGTAAACAAACATGGAATTTGACTGCGGAAATTGGGCTGTATGATTATGCAGTTTTCCATATATTTGCTGTGTCTACAACGACTGTGTTGGATTTCGATACTTTAAAATCGTAAAGCCCAACTCAACTCAACTCAACTTTAAAATCAGGAAACATGTGTTCATGCATTTGTTCGATACCTAGCCGTACCAAAGAACGTAAATGCACCACCCGAAAAAAAAAACAAGGAAAAAAAAAAAAGAAACGTAAATGCAATTAAAGTGTCGATACACAGAATTAAGGGACGAAACCAAGACTATCAGGATTGGAATCAGTATCCTATGTCTAACTGTCGTATCCATTATATGCAGCCTTGTGGTGTCTCAGTGTGCTAGCCCTAGACAACTGGCAATATCTGGACGGCCACCAGCTTCCTTATGCACAAACATGTGTCTGCATGTCACCGCCAAGGTGCAGTGCTCCTGGACACGATGCTAAACACCATTTCACCCCCACTTTCACTTTCATATCGTATCCATCAAATACAATGGAGTAAATATCGGAGTATGTTCGATTCTATTGTATATTTGCTATTCCTAGCATGTGGCTTCTATGGAAATGCACTTAATCATTGATCTTTATATATCATAGGCCGTTTAGTTCACACTGGTTCCCATGATTATTTCCTTTACCCCATCAAGTAAGTTTCCATGTTCCCTTGTACTATCATCCATGCATGTAAGACTTGCTATGTCCATCTTCGCTCCATCAGCAACATCCGTCAATATCTTACAGCTGAAGCCACCCATGCCTTAGTCCGGGCGCTTGTGATTTCAAGGCTCGACTACTGCAACAGCTTGTTGTTTGGGATCAGTCAGAGGCTATTGGATAAGTTACAGAAGGTGCAGAACACGGCCGCACGTATTATCAGTCGCATTCCCAAACATGGCCACATCACACCTGTTCTTAAACAGTTGCACTGGCTCCCCATCAAGGCAAGAAGCGACTACAAAATCCTCTGCTTGACCTACATGGCCCGTCACGGACTTGCTCCCCCATATCTCTCTGACCTGCTTACTCCTTACTCAAACAAGCGCTGCCTTCGATCATCCAATCAGGAGTTTCTGTTCGTGCCAAACTTCAAGCTTAAAACTTTTGGAAACCGGACTTTTTTCATATGCAGCCCCAACCTTGTGGAATTCACTCCCATACAATCTGAAAGTTTCTGATAGTATTGCTACATTCAAGTCAGGACTCAAAACATACCTGTTTTCAATGTATTATTAGGAACTCTATTTTGGAAGTGTACATATTGCTGTATAAATTAAATGTGGGAGACTCTTTTAATCTGTCATTGTTGCGCCTTGAGCATATCTGCTGACGTGGAAAAGGCGCATGAAGAAATCTGCATTTTATTATTATTATTATTATGTGCGTCATTAAGATCTTCAGATGTCTTGTACGATACTGCTATTGACATGTGTTGGAGTAGTAGTGATAAAGGCATCCTATGACTGCCCTTAGGCCCAGGATCAGTTGGGAAGCCACCCAAAATGATATTTTGGAACAGGCCTAAAAGTGGGGTAAAATCCAGCATTCTCTTTCAGACACTTCAATCAGAAACAAATACCTTAACTCGCTTCTTGTTTTCCTATCAATATATAATATTCATGTACCTATTTCCTCCAGGAGCTTTCCTGATCCCATTCATCTCGTTACTGCTCATTACCGGGTTTCCAACGTTCTTCTTAGAATCAATGATATCTCAATTCTCTGGAAAGGGTGCCAAACAAGTTTGGAGCTTCTGCCCTTTACTCAAAGGTCAGTGAATAAATAGTATTTTGTCTTACAGGCTATTCAGAACATTGAACATACAAATAATCAAGCGACTACATTCCTGTATTTTCTCATTCCTAGTTCACCGTGAACAGCATAACAATACTTTCGGTAACATCCATGATTATTTGAACCTGGATCCTTCACAAATCACATATGTCATCTGATTTTCAGTTTCACATGCCACCAAAGCACCCCTAACAACACGCACTTTGCAGACAACCACCCACAACTCTGTCTTCCAAATTCCGTGTTAGAATAGGGCCCAATCAATCGAAAAGGCTGTCATCACATTACAGACGACTGAGGGTGAGTGAGTGAATGAGATGAAATTTAACATCACCTCAGCAATATTTCAGCCATGTGACTAGAATTTGAATGTAAATGCTAAACATAGGTTGACTGACAAGCTTGTCGTCAATGGAAAGTGTCGATAACTAGACTACCTCAGGTACAATTTGAAACTACAAACACACGTTAACAATCGTTGAAAGATAAACACTTCTTATGCCACGCCTAACAAATGTTGAATGTGAACGTTCAGGAAGAATGATCGAGGTCCTCCTGTGGGGGTACGTACGTCCCAAAACATTCAAAGTCAATTCAAACATACCATTTTTAACCGTAGAATAAATATTATTTTAATTCATGGCTAAATTGTCTAAACTTGCTGATAGCTGAAGGGATGGTGTAAATACAGCTTGGGTCCATGCACTGCCAGTCCCCATGGTCCTCAGTATGATGATCTACATTCAGCTGTTGGCAATCTATAGCCTGTTTCTTATATTGTAATGTCTTCCGATGATTTGCATACTAGTTTTATAATCATAATTTGGATGATCTAGCTGTTTTACTGTTCTTCGTTGACAGGCTTTTTATTATTTACATGTATTTATGGCATATTTTAAACTAGTTTTAGTCCCCATATGACTGACATCTTGCCGATGTGACTTAAAATCTTATCTCACTCACTCACACACTAGAATGCTCGAGGCTGGCCTCTTTACTGTGGCTGTTGCCATGAGATACAGGAAATTCACAACCTGAGGACACGTGTTCATCAAATGGGTAGGATAGCGCCAGGTAAAGACGTCACATTTTGAACAATCAAATCCGCAATGTCATCGAGTAACACGCTGTTTAAGGGTCAGGTAACAGCCCAGACCATGAGAAAACGTCCATCTTTGTGCTCGACGTCCTTATGTTGGGCCGATTCTGTCACAGCTAAACCATAATGAACGTCTATGCTGGGTACGCTTACACGTGCAGATGGCTAAGTTTCCTGCAAAGGGTATTGACGTCATGAAGTGGCCGTCAACTTTACCTGACTTCGATCCCATCGAGCACGTACGAAGAAATCTTCGTGTCTTTAGACGTCAACCCCAGAATGTTCAAAAGCCACCATGTTGGTGATGCTGTGTTCAAAGGGTGACAGGAAGTCAATGAGACAAGTTTTCCTTGCTGTTGTGAATGCAAGAAATGGCATACGCGTTACATCTAATAGAGATGGCAAGTCCCCGTAAAAATAAAACGTTCATGCTATTGTTAACTGTGGAGGCTGCTCCAAGAGCACCTTAATGTCTACTCCTGTTTTAGTGCACGCTCACAAGCAGATTTATTCACAGCAACGCACTTTGTTCAATATGAGTATGTTTGTGTCTTTAGTGACATGAACTCAACTGACAAACGTTAACGTTACTATCGGTTTATGTGACACCAGGATAAAAGTATATATGTGCATTTTGTTTGATCAATCAGGGATTGGGGTTGGTGCAGTCGTAGTTGCATGCTCCTTCATGCCCTATTACAACCTGTATTTGGCCTGGCCCATCTACTACATGGTAAAGTCCTGCTCCAGCGTCCTGCCCTGGACAACTTGTGGCAACAGCTGGAACACCGACCTTTGTATTGACGACATGAATACAACGTTTTGGAGTAACATGACAACCTTGGCTGGGAATACTTCAAACATAACCACTACAGCGAAACTCTGGGAAAATGTGACTCTGGCTCATACACCAGCAGAGGAGTTTTGGCAGTAAGATTAGACACTCGTCTCACTTGAAGAGGAATATCCATATATTTTTTTTAACAAAGTCACAAGAACGTAACATTGGACTACGTAACAATCATGAATATCGGTCGCATGTTACCTGACATCTGTCAGGGTTTTGAAACTAAATCTCACTCACTATTTAACTTCCAGGTACAATGTACTGCGTGTCTCTACTGGCTTGGAAGATGTGGGATCTGTACAGTGGCAAATAGTTGGATGTCTGTTTGGTTCATATGTAATATTGTTTCTATGTCTAATTCGTGGAATCAAGTCTTCTGGTAAGGTAATTATCAAGTAAGTACTACACATGAATGCTAATATGCACTCGGAGAAAAAGCCAAGCACCCCAACACCCCACACCCAATAAGTCTTCGGTGACAAGTGAAGCAATTCTTGAAAATAACAAGTTAGTTTTTTCTCATGGCGTGCCTCAATTGTCTACAATCTTGCTAATTAAAAATAGTGGGGAATGCTCTTGCATATGTCAGAGGTAAGCAAAAACAACTATAATTACGGAATGTTTACATGGAATCTCGTTCAACATATTGTAGTTACCTTTCAGTTTGTGATGAACAATAGTCAAGCATGTCATTCCTACCAGTTTTTTTTAAAGTAAACAAGAGCATGTTTTATCATCGAAACTTTCAAAGAGCATCAAAAAGGCTAAGTGAAGCTCTCGTCGAAATTTTGATGATATTACTAAAAGCAATGAACAACTGATGTTAGCAGATTGTTTATCATGGAAATGCTGCTCTAATTACAACAGTTCCGTGTATAAATATTTGTAATTTTGACACAGCTTATCACATAGTGACAAACCATCTTACTCTACGTTACATGGTCGTCATTACATGTAATCATGCAACAATAAATATTCTTGACTACAGGCTGTGTATGTAACTGCACTTCTTCCGTACATTCTCCTTGTCTCGATCTTCATCCCAACACTCTTGCAACCTGGTGCGATAGATGGTTTACACTTCTACGTTGTACCGGACTTCAACAAACTGCTTGATATACAGGTATTTCATGAAGTGCATCCATGCCGTGAACTATCCCATATATCATATACTACTTATTTTATATACCATGTTTTGTACATCGATATTTATCAGTCAAGCCAATTGTTTTAACAAAACAATAATTAAACGAAAACAGTAAAGCAGGAACTTAAAAGTGCTTGACTGAACTGATCATGAGTTTTCCATCACAAGGGATCAGTTTGTCAAATCGCCATCTATAAAGGATATTGTTAGTTTCAGTAGTTTTCGTTTAAAACTTATTTTTTTGTGGTTTACGACTATAAGATTCTAACGTTGCATTATGCCACACGGTTGACCTTACCGGCGTTCTGACAACATTGCTTGCTGTCCGGTAATTATGCGCAGCAACTGATGCGCATAACATCCAGCTGGAGATCCGAAGTATGGAAGCGTATTAGGGCAAGATTATTTGCAAAAATCACTTCATCAATGTAAAGAAGAGTGTTTCATATTAAATCCAGTTATGAATAACGAAGAAAAAGGTTTAAAAGTCTGAAGAAAACGAATTTTCATAAAACTGTCAATTTATCTGTCGATTACTATTATTTACTTACCTTTAGTGATTAAAAGCCAGTCCCTTGTAGAAAAGTCCCGATTTCAAGCGTAAATGTGGTAGCAGACGTTTTTACCTTCGATACGGAAGTACGCTAATGCAGCTGCACAGATTTACCGGACTGGCTTGTAGGTATTTCCAGTGACTACGAGCGACCAGTGTATAATTATCTGGAAATTGCTACAGGGAGCATATTCCGGAATCATCTGCCTTAGTGAAGAACCTTCTAGCATGTTTCTTCTTAGGTATGCAAGAGGGGTTAACGCTTGCCTCTGACCTCACAAGACGAACATTTTGCATTGTGATTATTATTCCCTGCCAGACCTATCATCACTGTCTTCATTGATATAAAATCTCATTTTGCTGAACATTATGCATGTGTTTAACCATAAGTATACTTGATGTCCAGCGCATTAACACAAGTCTTCAATGTCAATTATAAATATCTACATCAAATACCAACCCAAATTTCTAGCAGAGAGTCGCACATATATGATTTGTAGAACCAAACTTGATAATGGTTCCATCGTTTATGGTGGAGCCTGCAAAAGCAACCTAAAACAAGCAGTTGTCACTAAGGTGACATAATCCCCCGCCGCAAACTTAAAGAGTAATGAAAGTGAAGGTTGTAGTTTAAGATGAATTTAAATGTCAACAAAAACATGACCAGTCAACCTCTCTTGATATTTTGCTCTGCTGTGTAGCTGTTCAAACACACAAATATTTTCAAGACTCACTTTGACCTTGACATATGAAATATGTCAAAAATAGTAATAGAGAAATTGGTTATAAAAAAACATTCAAGAGAAGTCTTGAAAATCTATGAAGAAAATCCAGTGAACCCTTCTTGAGATATCTTGCTGACAATCTTAACATACTGAAATCTTCAAAGTGTCGCTGTGAATTTGAAAATGCAGTGAAGGGCACCCAAATCAACCAAATATCAATTTCCTAGGCAAAGCTTGGTGTCAAATATGAAGAAAATCCAGTGGACGGTTCTTGGGATATCTCGCTGACAAGCGTAAAGTCCCCTGGTGATCTTGAAATGAAGGTCAAGGTCACCAAACCTTACTGGTACCTTTCTTATACTCTGATGAACCTAGGTACCAAGTATGAAAAGAATCCAGTCGATGGTTCTTAAGATATTCCAATTCGTACGTACGTACGGACCGAGCCTAATACTATAATATGACCAGAAATTATTGAGAATTTTAGGAATATGTTTACTTGGATTTCTAGTATAAACAACCTTGACCAGCTATCAAGTGCTTGGTTTAATTCAAAAGAGACAACTCAGTTAATCATTTTTCATTAGTTTGTGAAAAGTTATCCCCCTTTGTTTACTTGCTAGCAGACGACAGTTTCAGTTATCCTCAGTATGGATGATTTAGAGAAGAAGTTGATTTTAGAGTATTATAACAAGGACATCAGATCAGCTAAAGTGATTTCAAGTAGAACAGGCATCCCTTTGTCCACTGTTTATCGTGTTTTGAAAAATATTGCAAATGGATATGGCATTGAGCACCAGGGAGGCGCAGGTAGGCCTAGAAAATTGTCTTTCGGTGACAGGAGGCGGCTTGGTATTCTTGTTTCTAAAAACAAACAAACTTAAGGCTGGTTATGATTGATAGAGGAGCTGTGGCTGTCTGTAAGGAGACAATTAGAACTGAGCTGCATGCAATGGGTTGGCACAAAAAGTCGACGAATTTCATCACCGATCATGAAACCTGAACAAAAGGAGCGAAGGTTGAACTAGTGCTTACAGCATAGAAATTGTAACTGAGACAATGTGATTTTCTCAGATGAAAGTTCTGTGTGGCTGTTTCCTAATACACTGAAATTCTGGACAAAACAAACTGAAAAACCTTTGTATCAGCGCCCAAAGTACAGTCCGAAATGTAACGTATGGGGTGTCATATCTGTGTTAGGGGCAACGCCCCTCTGTGTATTGGAAGGGAATATGAACAGTGAGCGGTACACATTTACTTCCATCTGCTCACCAGTTCTATGGAAATGTTTGGATTTTCCAAAAGGGCAACGACCCAAACCATCGTTCAAAGCATTCACAGGCCTGGTTTCGGACCCACAATATGACATTATTAGATTGACCATGCTATAGCCCTGGCCTTAATAGAAAATGTAGAAAATGTTTTGGGACTTATGAAGGAAAGTGTCAATAAGAAAAATCTGACACATATTGCTGAAATGAAAGAAGAGGTGGTCCGATATTGGGACAGCATGGACGAAAACTTTCTAACTTCTTTGATCCGCCGCATTGAAGCCTGCATTGCTGCCCATGGTGACTTGATACTAACTGTTCACCTGTCTTTGAATCTGGAGTTATGTTCTGCTAATATTCACATTTAATACGTGAGTAATAAGTGAAAAAAATATATAAAATTACAATATTTAAATTCTCAATAATTTCCGGTTGTACTGTATATCCCCCGCTTCACGCTAAACGAGTGGCGGGGGATGAATATTAGATTCTGTCCACCACCAAGGTCTAAGACTTTGTCTTGGGTCCTTTAGAAACTCTCCTGTTGACAGTCTCTTCGTCGAGTCTGATGAACCATCTCTTACACAACGCCGTATAAAATTATCCTTTCAGTATGTAGCAAAACTATATTCTAATGAGTCAAATCCTGCATTAAACTGTGTTCTTAATCCTCTTTATGAGGATCTATACAATAAAAAGTATTCTGCTGCTGGCATTGAGCTAGAAAATATCTCTCATTCCGTTGGCAATTGGTTAGGCCACACGTTGACCTAACATTAACCACATTCAAAAAAGTCAGAAACTAATGAATTGCATTATAAACAAGAATTTAGTCAGTTAAGAACTAAATATAATACATACAAATCCTTATTTACAGATGGGTCCAAGGATGGTGGCGCTGTAGCTTGTGCCACTGTCATTGGCTCCAAAACAATATTTTCTAGATTACCCGATAACAGCTCTATTTTCACTGCAGAAGCTAACGCAATATTAACAGCCTTAAAATATATTAATAAACACCCTAAATATAAACAATACATAATCTTTTCCGATTCTCTTTCTTGCCTTCAGGCTATCAAAAATCTTTCTTGCAAACATCCACTTTTGATAGAAATCATTAAATTATATAATGATATTGCTACTGGCCAATACGACATCGTCTTCTTTTGGTTACCCAGCCACGTTGGCATTTCCTGGAACACAATGGCCGATTTTGCTACCAAGGCAGCACTCATCAAATCTGTGACACCACTTCTTGTTCCATACTCTGATTACAAAGCTCGCATTAGAACTTACAAAAGAATTGGGACACCCAAGTAGGTATCAATAAATTACATCGAATCTGTGATAATCTAGTTCTTTTACTGTCCTTCGTTGACAGGTTTTTACAATTTACCATTAATGACTATGAATAAAATGAATTGTTCTCGTCACGATATGGCTGGATATTGCCGATGTGACGATAAATTTTAACTCACTCACTCACTCATTTGCAGAATAACATTTAGCAAATATTTTTGATACAGGTGTGGCTGGAAGCATGTTTGCAAGTGTTCTATTCATTGGGACCAGGCTTTGGGTTGATTGGTACGGCTGCGAGCTATAACAAATTTCATGACCCATGTCTCAGGTGAGTAGCAATCATACTTTTGCAGTTGCACAACAAAGTAGATACGAGCATACGAGTCGATGTCTCGTTATTAAAAACAACATAACACAACTGACAGTAGTCAGAGTTTTACGAATTACTACTTTTCAAATCATTTAAAAAACATAACCCTCTCTAGAATTGATCTATGAATTAAGAACTTCTCGTAGGCAATAAAGGCAACAAATTATCCGCAACACCATAAGTAGATATGTAATAATAAGCTTGAACATTTGGAGATATGAATGCTTATATTCACAGAGACTGCCTCATAGTGACAATAGTCTCAGAAGGAACCAGTATCTTCTCTGGCCTGGTGACGTTTGCTACCCTCGGGGTCATGTCACAGAAAACGGGTGTTCCCATTGAAACCGTTGTTTCAAGTGGTAGGTATTAGGAAGTGTAGGTAGAAGTTGCTCTTTGATTGCCTTTATCCTAGCCTGATTTTACCTTTCAGGAAAAGAAATATGGGTGACGTGTGGAGGACGTACCAGCGTTTTAAAACATATGTCCCCATTTTGACGTCTACCACATGTTCTCTGTTTTTTGGTTTTGTTTTGATTTTTGGCTTTTGAATGATGTGACCCTGATGGATGCTCCCAAAGGGTCATGATACGCTTACCTACTATCGTTACTAAGTTAATGGTGATTGACAAGCAAATAGGCATGATGTAGTTGGAATGGCATAATCGACTTTGCTTACGGAACTATTTTTCTTATAATGCGAAGGGTTTTGCCGCTTTTACTACAGCTTTTCTCCCTTTCACTTTTTCGGTGCACCATGACTCCTCTATTGACAAAAATAATTTACTTACTTTTACAAACAATTTCAATGGGTACTCCATTGTTTTATTTGAGTCCAATACTGACTGTTTATATGCATACAGTTATACATGAATATTAATGTTCATAGCACCGTTATAAGTCTCATCAGTAGGACTTACAGTCAACGTGAGCTACAGATTAATTAATATTGGTGAAATGTAGATTCAGTCAAAATCGTCTGTTCTTCTCCATGCTATCATAGAGATTTGTGTGATATTTTCTAGAGGGGGGACTTACATAGATTATTTCAATTAAAGGTCCAGGTTTGGGATTTGTAACCTATCCAGAAACCCTGGCACACCTTCCTCTCCCTCAGCTGTGGTCCTTCCTGTTCTTTCTGATGTTGCTGACAGTTGGTCTGGATTCACAGGTACTGTCTTCATGTGCCCATGGACGTGTTTAATACTGAATAATAATAAAGGCCTGATGACTTACAAACCAACATTTCATAACCAACAGTGAAACAAAATTCCAGAGTATAATCAATGCTTTTAGACTGATGGAAAAAATGTCATTGTAATTAGCAAGATGTACAATGAACTGATGTTGGTTTTTTCAGTTCATGGGTGTTGAAGTCGTTGTTACTGCCCTTGTTGATCAGTATCCTCAGCAGTTGGGCAAGAGAAGGATCCTCGTAACTGGAGGATACTGCATCATAGCATTTCTTCTTGGAATCGTATTCTGCACACAGGTACACAGTATTGTCAAGATGCAATCTCTCCAATATATAACAGGCATAGATGACCACAATATTTTCCAAATATATTCCAAGCTGCACAGCTGCATGAGAATACAGTGCTCGTGTAATTACTGACAAAGGTCACAAATTTGCAATCATCCATGGAATGTCTGCGTTGTTTTCTGGGAACATTCATGGCATAAACTGTCATATTTTTTTAATAATGCATAAAATACTCACATGGCCACCACGATCACTAGATCGTAATTCAACTGACCAGTAATGTGAAGGCTTAAACAGGATGAACATCTTGTACCCGTATCTTCACGGGTCAGTAATAGTAGTAGTAGTAGCTTCCCAAATAGATTTTCTTGTCTGGGTGGAAAGTGATCTTCAAACAACTGCTGGTGTTGATTCTATATGAGATATAACGTGAAGGGATCAAGACAAGTGTGGCCCTTCATTGATATTCTTCACAAAATAATATACACTTGCTTTGTACTGCAGGGAGGTCCGTACATGTTTCAGCTGGTAGACTGGTATGTATTCTCCCTCGGACCAATGGTGATCTGTATACTGGAGTGTGCTGCTGTGGCATGGATCTATGGTGTGTATAACAATACAATATTTGCATACAAACCCTGAAGCATATATCGGCATGTAAAGATAATTCTGACGTTTTCAATCATTAACTCAAGAGTCTCCTTGGTCCTTAGTATGGTGACGTCGTGCTTCGCTGCGTATTAATACGTGCAAACATCGCTCACACCATTGTATTGTTACGTCGTCAGCTGTGATGACGTCATTCAAATCATATTGTGACGTAAAGTCTGAATGACGTCACAAATGAGCAGTTCCAGATGCTACCATGGGAGACATCAGTTCCAAATCAGTTCCCGTGCTTTAAATACTCAATAAGACCCGGAAATTGGCCAACACATGATGTTTATCTCCTAAATGCCGAGCGCCAGGCAGGGACCAACAAGTACCATATTTTAACGTCTTTTGGTATGACGCGGTCGGGGATCGAGCCCGCGACCTTCCGCTCTCCGGGCGGACGCTCTAGATAACCACTACACCACGGAGGCGGTCTTGGTGGTAGTGCTCCTTTCTGGATCAGGTCTTAAAAACCTTTCAATATTCTCCTTCCACTTTGCTATATACACTATATAAACCATTTGACATAATCATAAGTAGTCGACATATTCATAAAGAGTGTTTTGCCGTTGTGGGGAATATTGATGACTTTGTCTCCCTGTTATATTTTTAATGAAAATGGAAGCTAACACGTGAATAATATCCAGATAAACTGAGGCATGTTTTTTTCCATTTGTAAATATATTATACTCCTCCGTATGTCTTGTACATTTCAAAATTATACAAAATATTTTCAGATGATATCTATGGTAACAGTTGCCTCCGTTTGGTGACATGACGTAACACCGGGAACTACCTCCATGTTCGAATCATGAATAACACCCGAGAACATAGTTTGAAAGCTCTGAACATCAATAATATCACCATAATCTTGCCTGGAGTATTTGCAAGTTGTAAGAAGCGACTTAATTGGATCAAGAATGGTTTCTAATTACGCTTTCTATTTTATAAAGATCGTGATGGGACAATATCGTGCACGTGACCTAAGGCTGCGAAATTTTCAGCTTCACACGAACGTGTTTATGTAAAATCGTGTTATTCTGAGCATGAAAAACGTCTCATGCATATATTGTCGCATTAAACATCGTGTACCAGCGTGAAGATCGAGGTGACGACTTACATTACATGATCGCACGAAAATATGGAAATGAGTACTTTTGGTGATTTTATTCATAAGATATCATGATTTTCTCGAAACATCGTAATTTTTCTCGTTGAAAATTTAAATGTGGACCTGTTGCCGAAGCCCATGTCCGATAATTGTTTATAATAACATTGTGAAATTTGTCGTGTTTTCAGACATTGTGAAAAGTGATATTAATTTAATAAATGGATCAGGTGCGGGGTAGGTTCATGTTGACGTGACTACTGCCTTGCCGGTTATCCGACTTCCATTGTCAGGGAACTCATCACATTGTGACCGATTATCGAGCCTGTGGCGTAGAATGGGTTAATTTCTCCAATCTGGAATTGCAAGCCCAGTGGGTATCCCGGTAAGGGTCCAAGGTAAACTAGGCCGGTCGTAGAAGGCGACATAGTGGTTGGTGTGGTTACCTTAGTGACTGTGGAGTGTCAGTGTATCATAATGGGCATTCCTAATATCAGTCACTGGGTTGTCACGTCCAGATTGGAATGTATTTATATGACACCCTAATACTGAGTGCAACGATATAAATCGAACACATGAAACAAATTATTAAATCACACAGCTGAGCTCCTGAATCATCAACAGGTGGCTGAAAAGGGCAATCGCTTTCTCGCGGCCGAATTTTAAGGCTAGAAAGCGATGGTCCTTTTCAGCCACCATACATCAAAGTGAGCATACGTTTGTGCCAGGTATACGTCGGATCAGTAGCGACGCTGAGATGATGTTTGGAAAGCAATTGGCGATGCCTGTAAAGATCCTCTGGGCATTCGTAACACCGGCAGTTCTAATGGTAAGTACAGTTAAATAGTGTTATCGAATACACTGCATACTGTTCATGACGCTCCACATGATATTTCTCATCTCAATGCCATACACCATTAGTATACGAGGTGTGAAAGTAACACCATGGGTTACCAAAGCTGGTCGACAAAATCATTTCACCGCTCTCCAATCAGCATGTTTGCCCAGCCAACACTAAACTTGGCCCAGCACCAATTCTAATATCTGTCCACTTCAATGGAAATACATCCCACAATATTCACCTTTATAAGGAGAAACAGCTCCCCCCCCCCCCTCCCCCCAAAACAAAAGAAAAAGAAAAAGAAACTTCACCAGCTCTACACCTCTTAAATTCTTTGAATACCCAAGAGACCCTAAGGTGCACAACTTGAGTGGCTTCAGGTGAAACTTAGTACCTGACAGAATAAAAGAGCTACCTACATGTCAGATCGAAAATAATTCACTTGTCCTGATGAATTAATAAGACACCAGAGTATCCCAGATATTCAGACCTAGTCCGAATGGTTGCATTATAACAGAATCCAGCACTTATCCATAAACAACCTGTCCATTACTGGTCAATGAATGTTATCAATTATAATAGGAATTCCTTCCAATAGTTCTCATCAACAATGGTGGAACCCGCAGTTGGGATCTTTCAACAAACAAACATTAGAGAAACATCTTGAAATACGTCAGTGCTGATTACTACAGTGTACAACTGCATCTAACTATATGTAAGTGACAAATCCGTTACCAGTTTCAAGAAACGAGAAGCATGTGTACAGTACACAACCCTGTGCACTTAAAAAAAACACAAATCCGTTGGTAGATGACCAGATGGTGGCCACATGAATACGTGCAAACACCTAGTTGCGGGTACAGCAACGTGCAGTGAACTTCGACAAAATACTGTGACTATGTGTCCCAGTCCACCCAGCTGTGAATGGGTACCTCGTTAGGATGAGAAAGTCACAATAACTCGGTGTGCCTAGTGGCTGCAAGAGTTGTATACTCCCCAGGGGGGTTCAGATTGATAATACGATGTGCCATTGAGATTGACATCCAATGATCGAGGGAAAAAATATCAGCGCCTTGAGCAAGCACTAGTTGGATGGATATGTGCGCTATGTAAGTATCCTATAATAATTTTACGTTCCCATTAACATAAGCATACGTTAATGAATAACTATAGTCCGTTTGTTTAAAAAAATTGTTTAACAGACTATCATTATTTTGTTGCCACTTTTCGCTTTTTCTTACGAGTGAGGACCACTTGCTGGTATAACAACCAGGTGTGCAAGGTGTACGTGTGAAACTGAAATTTCACTGCTCACGCTTGTTCATTCGTTTATAAACAACTTTTGTATTCGCGTGTCCAGATTTATGAGACAAATCATCAGAGTTGGTCTGTCGATTTCATGTGACTGTGCAAAGTTTGATTTTGTTGCATTTATTAGATTTTGTGTTAGTGAGCAATTCATCGGTCTCAAATGAAGTCAAACTGACTGTATAACATAGAGACCTCTTCTTTTTCATGTCGCCTCTTCATATCAACGTCTTACGTTCAGACTGCTTTCATCTTCACGCTTCTTCGCTACCAACCACCAACCTACGGCACGTACGTGTATCCTAGCTACGCCTCTACAATCGGCTGGATCCTTGCAGTGCTGCCTCTTCTACCGATACCCGTCTATATGGTCCTGACTGTCAGGAAGCATATGGCGACCAATTCCCTAAAGAAGGTATGTACGCTTCTCCATATTTCACAGTTCATACTTCTTCTAGATATGATGTATTGATATGGTGTTAGTTATAATATTGGGCGTGGCATACGAATTAAAAAGTCTTTGGACTATAAGGCACCAACGCACGAAAATGACCAGTCCTCATTATCCACCATAGTGTGCTTTTTTCTGTGAGGTAGAACTTGGGCGGTACTGGTGCGTTTGGACGGTACGGGGCGATAGCCTAATGGGTATTCAGTAGTTTGTGGCTGGCCTTACTCGTCACGCCAAAGATCTGGGTTCAAAACCCTGTATGTATACATTGTGTGAGTCCCAATTTCTGGTTGTTCTCTACATGGCTGAAATATGGTCGATGCTACGTGACATTTTAACTCATTCATTCATCCCATACGTGGTGTACAACGACGTGATGTTGCTTGAATATTGATGAAGGCATGGAAAATCATACTCGTTCATTCACTTTCAGAGTGGAGTCAATTTTCATATTCAGCCCAAACAGTGCTTTTGCATTTGACGCAGCACAGGTAAATACCGATGGGGTCACAATGACTATCGGGTACTCAGTCCACCATTCTTGATAAAGAATGTGAAAGTAATTTAGTGAGTAATGTTCTCCCCAAGACTAGTCAATACATAAATGCCGATGAAGAATTTAGTATCATGTTTCCTTCCACAGAGTATAAAGATTGCCTTGAGACCTGATGCTGACTGGCGTCCTGCAAACCAAACTCCAGATAAAGAGTCAGAGTGAAGGATCAACAAAAAACTCGACCACCTTTGGAAATCCGTACAAGGATCTCATCAAATAATATCTTATAAAACCAGTGTAGTGACAATGATATACCACACCTAACAGCTATCTGTATTCCGTATTACCATCACATTATTATTAAAATTGATTGTATTATTCATAAGAAACATATTTTGGTCAGTTGTATATGCTCCACTTTATCGTACATATTAAGTACTCTCTGCTTTGTTTTTGGTATCCCTTGGTCTGATTTGTTTTACACTACTTGCTATTGTACATGGCAGATATAAATCACATATCAATATAAAACATTAGCACAGCAGTCGTGTGACTGAATTAATAACCAATCACCTGATTGTTTAGTTTGGCTGACAACGCTTACATGTTTTATGCAAATGTGTTTCCGTAAACACCTGAATGCCGTTGTACAAAGCAACCTTTACTGAGGTCGAGCTTAGTGACCTCAACCCTAGTATAATGATCTACCTTCAGTTGTAGGTGATCGATAGCCCGTTTTGGTTTTTTACTGTCTATAGTGATCCAATGTTATGATAGTGCACTAGTTTTAAATATATATCTGTGATACTCTAGTATTTTTACTGTCCTTCGATGACAGGCGTTTACGTTCTAGGTTTATTTATTTTCATATTGATATAAATTAAATTGCTCTCGTCATGATATGGCTGAAATATTGCAGATGTGACGCTAGATATTAACTCACGCACTTAGTGACTCAGGTAACCTTAAGAAAAAACTACGTCAGTTGAACAAAGCTACCTTTGGTCAACCTTACTTTGGAAGCCGTGAAGATCAAGGTCATAGCTACTGATCTTCAGCAATTCATGCTTGTCCTAAGAGGAAACTAACGGGATCGGATGGTTAGGCTTGCTGACTTGCTTGACACACATCATCGTATCCCATTTGTGTAAAACGATGTTCATGCTGTTGATCACTGGTTGTCTGGTCCAGACTCGATTATTGACTGATCACAGTCATATAGTTAGAATGTTGCCGAGTGCGGCGTTAAACAACAACCAAATTAAAACCTTACGTTGGAAGGATACTTAACTGCTGAGGGCCTGGAAATTGAAGGTTGGGCTTGAATTGCGCCGGATCAACCTACGGCTATAAAATGACACAGGAATGTAGACTGTTAAATTCCTATCCAATGTTATAAATTTAAGTACGAAGGGCTGTATGAAAAAAAGACATTGCTAAGTGTTGACCAATCATTCGGTGGGGTAGCCTAGTGGTTAAAGCGTTGGCTCGTCACGCCGAAGACCCGGGTTCGAATCCCCACATGGGTACAATGTGTGAAGCTCATTTCTGGTGTCCCCCGCGGTGATGTTGCTGGAATATTGCTAAAAGAGGAGTAAAACCAAACTCAGTCAGTCAGTTTACTTATAAACTTAGTTGTGTTGACTAGATGCGTACCATTTTAATATTATGCTTTTTATCCCTGTTTTATTGTGTCTTATAGGCCTAGAGAGGCAGACTCTGTACCAGGATGTAACACACTATAATAAACAATTTTTCTTCTTTCTTCTTCTCTTATATAGAAGCACCACGAATCGTTATGCATGAGTACAC
Source organism: Haliotis rubra (assembly GCF_003918875.1). Lineage (NCBI taxonomy): Eukaryota > Metazoa > Mollusca > Gastropoda > Lepetellida > Haliotidae > Haliotis > Haliotis rubra. The sequence continues at coordinate 40,575 of NW_025765896.1, forward strand.
ATTGCTCTATGTCAATGCCCAAGGTGATGTCCCATATCAGCATCCTCACACGTGCTCATTCTATTCAACTAATGATAGTGCGGATGGATTGCTTTCTTAGTGGCGGTATACCCCAGTGTGCTTGTGACAGTGCATTCATTCTCATCAGGGCAAATAGTGAAACTGGTTACCATCCGATTGTCGCCATGGCCGTCAGATGCTGGCGATCTGTAGCCCGTTTTTATAATGGGTCATATAAAGAAATATTGTTCTGTGGCTACGTGCTAGCTATAAATTTAAAGCTGTGATATTTTACTGTCCTTTATTGATCGTTTATTTATCGTTTTATTAATCTTTTATTAATTCAAAGGTTTGAAATACTGCCGATGTGACTTAAAGGTTTCTCTCACTCACTCACTCACTCGCTGATGGAATTATGTGACAAATATTCGCTTGTTTTGGAATAGTGAGATATTATCATCGACTAAGGTTATTAAAGGCGGCACCGCTCAGTGTGTTAAGGTAGCTTAAAATAATTGTCCAAGTGGACCAATCAAAATCAAAGTATATAGCATCGATTTGGGATTTATTTCTTGACTGATATTTTTAAAATATCGGTTGTAATTGTAAACACTTTCTGGGGACCAAAAGGTTTGCGTCAATCTTGCTGGAAATCATGCATGACACACAAGCACGGAAGTCACTGTAACCCCCAAATAAGATGGTCCGGCATTTGTTGCTAGTGCTCTATAGTCTAGTTTTAATCGATCCAATATGTAAATTGTAGCAATCAAAAATTGAAACACAATCTCAATGAAACACAAAATAGGCCCGATGAAAGAGTAAACACTGAAATAATATCAGAGAAAAACTTGAACACAACCTCTCATTTCAAGCAAAGTTTGTACTTGCAATTTCATAGTCCACAGTGCTCATACCTGTATTCCATTTCAATGTCAAGTATGTTCTCGTCACGATATGGCTGAAATATTGCCGATGTGACGTTAAATATTAACTCACACACTCATACCGTTATTTGCAGTGCAGGTAAACTCTCCATATCCGTCTCCCAAATAGTTTTACACAGGTTCAGTAATCGTCTTCCAAATTTGAAATCACCACTTATAAGACATCAGCATCATAATAACAGAAACTTGATTTAGTCACGATATGGCTGAAATACTGCCGATGTGACTTAAAATCTGAACTCACTCACTCACTCATAATTACAAAAAATGTCAGTTAAGGTGTTTTCCTAACTGCCTGTTGCTTCTCCGTGGTAAATTGGTAATACACATAGTTTACAGATGAGAAATACCTAAAACCAAACATTATAGCTGAATCTAAACTAAATTAATCATGATCTAATGAGAGATATATTGCATCCTTAAAGTAATAGATGCAAGGTAATTTATAAAAGAAAATGTCAACGAAGGACAGTAAAACGACTGGACTGTCACAGATATAAATTTTAAAACTAGTAATTATGTTAACCATATATGACAAGACAATATAAACAGGCTATAGATCGCCAACAACTGAAGTTAGATCACCAAACTAGAGACCGTGGGGACTTACAGTGCCTTTGCTGCCTGCATGGAGCCCAGCTGGATTTACACCAACACTTCAGCTCCCGGCGATTGTAGACAAATTTATCCGAAATATAAAACAACAAACATACTTCGTTTAAAACAAGCAATCAAGACACAATATATTGTGGTTACTTGGTTCAACTGATAGGTGTGTATATGAATTGCTTTCCAAGAAGAAGCTGCACTTAAACATGCCTGTTGCAGGCCAGAAGGTTGTTCGTCACACATCGACAGTTCATTCTCTGATCTACACCTCAAACTGTTCGTTGAACGTTAGGTAACACCTACACATTGCGTATTCACCCAAAACGGCCGCCACCCAATCTCATCAGAGCATATAGTGGAACTAAATTATCTGTGCTTTCTACATGTACAGTGAACGCAGAGCGAGTGGCGTAGTTAGATATACAGGTAAGGAGATCATTTTTACCTGTGTCATTGTAATCATTACAGTAAACGCAAGTAAGTAAAACCTTGATGATTTTCACCGTTGACATCCATGGCCTCGGCATAGCTCACAAAGGTCAGACATGTTGTACTGAACTGTAGCAGCTCACAAGCTGATGTTTAAACTGAAATGCGCATGCGCAAGAACACTGTAAAAAACAGTTGAAGTGAGTCAAATCAGTGTGGATGAGGCTATATGTTTATAGAGGAGAACAAATCTGGGGCGAATGCAGAGTTTTACATTAGTATATAAACCTGAGAGTGAGTGAGTGAGCGAGTAGTTGTGATATATGTTTAAATCTTCTATTTCTTTTTAGTGAAATGTAATCAGTCGGTTGTTCAAAATTAGCTTTAGTTTTTATTTATGTTCTTTTTTATTTGTTCATTTATCTACTTTTAAATTATTTATTTATATTATTTATATAGTTATGAACTTTGCCTGAGCAATAAATCTGAAACTTAGCGGAGCAAAGTCTAATAGCATGTATTCAATGTTGGATATCTTTAGTTATTTCCGTAACGATAGGTTTTTTTACAGAATAATCGTTCTCTGTTCAAGACATTCAGATGGTATATGTACCCACTGCCTGACTTTGCGAGCTTAGCCAAAGGACTGTGCTTGACGCGGTCAGTCATGCCCGACCATATAGAACACCCTTTGCTCTACGAGGCGTCATTGTGTTATCATGTACTTTCCTACGGAAGCGTAGTAGGGCCACGGTGAACGTATTTTTGGGGGTCACTATCTCCTACGTAGGACTTAATATCTCCTACGTAGGACTTAGTATCTCCTACGTAGGACTTACTATCTCCTACGTAGGACATACTATCTCCTACGTAGGACTTAGTATCTCCTACGTAGGACTTTAGTATCACCTACGTAGGACATATTATCTCCTACGTAGGGCATACTATCTCCTACGTTGTACTTAATATATCCTTTTTAAGGATGGTTATTAAGTTGAGAAATTTTTTGGCTAAGCAGGACGTTAGATAGTTGAAATGTGAGTCAGTGAATATTCATGACACTAACGCAGTGTTACTATACAGTGTTATTGTGTGTGTATTACGTTAGGGTGACGTGGACCCTCTTCTAATTGCAGTTATGGAGGTTTGGGTATGGTTATGTTTAATCTATCATACATACATCTATTCACACACACAAACACACACACACACACACAGAGGTGGGTGGGATGGTTTGGGTGAGGTTGTGATATGAAACTCGGGTTATAACACGACCTCCGCAAGTTGTTGTTCGTCTTGATGGGGCTAGGTTGGATTGGATGCAACGCTCGTTTGCGGTTTTATTCGTAATTGTTTACAGGTTGACTTGACTGGGGTGGACAAGTGTTCAGTGCGGCGTAAAACAATACGAAATTCAAAAAGGCAAAGAATTGTCATTATAGTTATTTGTATAAATATAAGGCGATACGTACACATAGATTGCTACCTATAGTCTAAGACACGTCTGTACACGCAGATTATGATTCATGTGCAACGACCTCTGAGATATCCAATGCATAATAGTAAAGTGTAACAAAGTGCAACATTTAACAGTGAACTAACTGCAACGCGTAATAGTAAACTGAACGCAAGGCAGTAAAGTATAACAGTCGGTCCAACACAGTAATGTGCAACAATTAGTTGAACACATGACTCTAATAGTGAAGGAAACACATAACTGTAGACTCTAATAGTGAATGAAACGAATGACTGTAGACTCTCACAGTGACTGAGCCAGTAAAACAGGAGATTGTGTGTGTGTCTGGGGATTTAAGTCGACCGTTTCAGATTAATCTATATAAACGTATATCGATCATCTCCTACAGGAAATATTAAGTACTACGTAGGAGATACTATGTCCTACGTAGGAGATACTAAGTCCTACGTAGGAGATACTATGTCCTACGTAGGAGATACTAAGTCCTACGTAGGAGATACTAAGTCCTACGTATGAGGTACTCGATTATTGACTCGATTATTGACTGATCACAGTCATATAGTTAGAATGTTGCCGAGTGCGGCGTTAAACAACAACCAAATTAAAACCTTACGTTGGAAGGATACTTAACTGCTGAGGGCCTGGAAATTGAAGGTTGGGCTTGAATTGCGCCGGATCAACCTACGGCTATAAAATGACACAGGAATGTAGACTGTTAAATTCCTATCCAATGTTATAAATTTAAGTACGAAGGGCTGTATGAAAAAAAGACATTGCTAAGTGTTGACCAATCATTCGGTGGGGTAGCCTAGTGGTTAAAGCGTTGGCTCGTCACGCCGAAGACCCGGGTTCGAATCCCCACATGGGTACAATGTGTGAAGCTCATTTCTGGTGTCCCCCGCGGTGATGTTGCTGGAATATTGCTAAAAGAGGAGTAAAACCAAACTCAGTCAGTCAGTTTACTTATAAACTTAGTTGTGTTGACTAGATGCGTACCATTTTAATATTATGCTTTTTATCCCTGTTTTATTGTGTCTTATAGGCCTAGAGAGGCAGACTCTGTACCAGGATGTAACACACTATAATAAACAATTTTTCTTCTTTCTTCTTCTCTTATATAGAAGCACCACGAATCGTTATGCATGAGTACACATTGCTCTATGTCAATGCCCAAGGTGATGTCCCATATCAGCATCCTCACACGTGCTCATTCTATTCAACTAATGATAGTGCGGATGGATTGCTTTCTTAGTGGCGGTATACCCCAGTGTGCTTGTGACAGTGCATTCATTCTCATCAGGGCAAATAGTGAAACTGGTTACCATCCGATTGTCGCCATGGCCGTCAGATGCTGGCGATCTATAGCCCGTTTTTATAATGGGTCATATAAAGAAATATTGTTCTGTGGCTACGTGCTAGCTATAAATTTAAAGCTGTGATATTTTACTGTCCTTTATTGATCGTTTATTTATCGTTTTATTAATCTTTTATTAATTCAAAGGTTTGAAATACTGCCGATGTGACTTAAAGGTTTCTCTCACTCACTCACTCACTCGCTGATGGAATTATGTGACAAATATTCGCTTGTTTTGGAATAGTGAGATATTATCATCGACTAAGGTTATTAAAGGCGGCACCGCTCAGTGTGTTAAGGTAGCTTAAAATAATTGTCCAAGTGGACCAATCAAAATCAAAGTATATAGCATCGATTTGGGATTTATTTCTTGACTGATATTTTTAAAATATCGGTTGTAATTGTAAACACTTTCTGGGGACCAAAAGGTTTGCGTCAATCTTGCTGGAAATCATGCATGACACACAAGCACGGAAGTCACTGTAACCCCCAAATAAGATGGTCCGGCATTTGTTGCTAGTGCTCTATAGTCTAGTTTTAATCGATCCAATATGTAAATTGTAGCAATCAAAAAGTGAAACACAATCTCAATGAAACACAAAATAGGCCCGATGAAAGAGTAAACACTGAAATAATATCAGAGAAAACTTGAACACAACCTCTCATTTCAAGCAAAGTTTGTACTTGCAATTTCATAGTCCACAGTGCTCATACCTGTATTCCATTTCAATGTCAAGTATGTTCTCGTCACGATATGGCTGAAATATTGCCGATGTGACGTTAAATATTAACTCACACACTCATACCGTTATTTGCAGTGCAGGTAAACTCTCCATATCCGTCTCCCAAATAGTTTTACACAGGTTCAGTAATCGTCTTCCAAATTTGAAATCACCACTTATAAGACATCAGCATCATAATAACAGAAACTTGATTTAGTCACGATATGGCTGAAATACTGCCGATGTGACTTAAAATCTGAACTCACTCACTCACTCACTATAATTACAAAAATGTCAGTTAAGGTGTTTTCCTAACTGCCTGTTGCTTCTCCGTGGTAAATTGGTAATACACATAGTTTACAGATGAGAAATACCTAAAACCAAACATTATAGCTGAATCTAAACTAAATTAATCATGATCTAATGAGAGATATATTGCATCCTTAAAGTAATAGATGCAAGGTAATTTATAAAAGAAAATGTCAACGAAGGACAGTAAAACGACTGGACTGTCACAGATATAAATTTTAAAACTAGTAATTATGTTAACCATATATGACAAGACAATATAAACAGGCTATAGATCGCCAACAACTGAAGTTAGATCACCAAACTAGAGACCGTGGGACTTTACAGTGCCTTTGCTGCCTGCATGGAGCCCAGCTGGATTTACACCAACACTTCAGCTCCCGGCGATTGTAGACAAATTTATCCGAAATATAAAACAACAAACATACTTCGTTTAAAACAAGCAATCAAGACACAATATATTGTGGTTACTTGGTTCAACTGATAGGTGTGTATATGAATTGCTTTCCAAGAAGAAGCTGCACTTAAACATGCCTGTTGCAGGCCAGAAGGTTGTTCGTCACACATCGACAGTTCATTCTCTGATCTACACCTCAAACTGTTCGTTGAACGTTAGGTAACACCTACACATTGCGTATTCACCCAAAACGGCCGCCACCCAATCTCATCAGAGCATATAGTGGAACTAAATTATCTGTGCTTTCTACATGTACAGTGAACGCAGAGCGAGTGGCGTAGTTAGATATACAGGTAAGGAGATCATTTTTACCTGTGTCATTGTAATCATTACAGTAAACGCAAGTAAGTAAAACCTTGATGATTTTCACCGTTGACATCCATGGCCTCGGCATAGCTCACAAAGGTCAGACATGTTGTACTGAACTGTAGCAGCTCACAAGCTGATGTTTAAACTGAAATGCGCATGCGCAAGAACACTGTAAAAACAGTTGAAGTGAGTCAAATCAGTGTGGATGAGGCTATATGTTTATAGAGGAGAACAAATCTGGGGCGAATGCAGAGTTTTACATTAGTATATAAACCTGAGAGTGAGTGAGTGAGCGAGTAGTTGTGATATATGTTTAAATCTTCTATTTCTTTTTAGTGAAATGTAATCAGTCGGTTGTTCAAAATTAGCTTTAGTTTTTATTTATGTTCTTTTTTATTTGTTCATTTATCTACTTTTAAATTATTTATTTATATTATTTATATAGTTATGAACTTTGCCTGAGCAATAAATCTGAAACTTAGCGGAGCAAAGTCTAATAGCATGTATTCAATGTTGGATATCTTTAGTTATTTCCGTAACGATAGGTTTTTACAGAATAATCGTTCTCTGTTCAAGACATTCAGATGGTATATGTACCCACTGCCTGACTTTGCGAGCTTAGCCAAAGGACTGTGCTTGACGCGGTCAGTCATGCCCGACCATATAGAACACCCTTTGCTCTCTACGAGGCGTCATTGTGTTATCATGTACTTTCCCACGGAAGCGTAGTAGGGCCACGGTGAACGTATTTTTGGGGGTCACTATCTCCTACGTAGGACTTAATATCTCCTACGTAGGACTTAGTATCTCCTACGTAGGACTTACTATCTCCTACGTAGGACATACTATCTCCTACGTAGGACTTAGTATCTCCTACGTAGGACTTTAGTATCACCTACGTAGGACATATTATCTCCTACGTAGGGCATACTATCTCCTACGTTGTACTTAATATATCCTTTTTAAGGATGGTTATTAAGTTGAGAAATTTTTGGCTAAGCAGGACGTTAGATAGTTGAAATGTGAGTCAGTGAATATTCATGACACTAACGCAGTGTTACTATACAGTGTTATTGTGTGTGTATTACGTTAGGGTGACGTGGACCCTCTTCTAATTGCAGTTATGGAGGTTTGGGTATGGTTATGTTTAATCTATCATACATACATCTATTCACACACACAAACACACACACACACACACAGAGGTGGGTGGGATGGTTTGGGTGAGGTTGTGATATGAAACTCGGGTTATAACACGACCTCCGCAAGTTGTTGTTCGTCTTGATGGGGCTAGGTTGGATTGGATGCAACGCTCGTTTGCGGTTTTATTCGTAATTGTTTACAGGTTGACTTGACTGGGGTGGACAAGTGTTCAGTGCGGCGTAAAACAATACGAAATTCAAAAAGGCAAAGAATTGTCATTATAGTTATTTGTATAAATATAAGGCGATACGTACACATAGATTGCTACCTATAGTCTAAGACACGTCTGTACACGCAGATTATGATTCATGTGCAACGACCTCTGAGATATCCAATGCATAATAGTAAAGTGTAACAAAGTGCAACATTTAACAGTGAACTAACTGCAACGCGTAATAGTAAACTGAACGCAAGGCAGTAAAGTATAACAGTCGGTCCAACACAGTAATGTGCAACAATTAGTTGAACACATGACTCTAATAGTGAAGGAAACACATAACTGTAGACTCTAATAGTGAATGAAACGAATGACTGTAGACTCTCACAGTGACTGAGCCAGTAAAACAGGAGATTGTGTGTGTGTCTGGGGATTTAAGTCGACCGTTTCAGATTAATCTATATAAACGTATATCGATCATCTCCTACAGGAAATATTAAGTACTACGTAGGAGATACTATGTCCTACGTAGGAGATACTAAGTCCTACGTAGGAGATACTATGTCCTACGTAGGAGATACTAAGTCCTACGTAGGAGATACTAAGTCCTACGTATGAGGTACTGTCCTACGTAGGAGATATTAAGTACTACGTAGGAGGTAGTAAGACCGTGGCCCTACTACGCTTCCGTACTTTCCAACACACGCACTGTATTCAAGATTTATATGAATGGAAATGTTTTGTGTCATTGTGTGCTACATCTATTATAATTCGTTATCTATTGAAACTATGACCTCGGGCAAGACACACTCTCGACTATTTTCTGATTTGAGTTATTTTGGGGTGAACGTAAACTGAGTGCGATCGGTCGATCTTTCATGTGCGATGTGTTCACTTCCATCAGCCAGCAACCTTGTAACAACATGCCAGAGGAGATGAGCCATGTGCTAAAATAACACCCAAACATCAAAGCGTACGCCCTGTCCACATCCACAGCTTTATACAAAATCCAAAACTTGACTTCCTGAGTCGACACACACACACACACACACGCACGCACGCACGCACGCACGCACGCACGCACGCACGCACGCACACACACACACACAACCCCTCGGCTGACAGTGTTGACCGACGCAAGGTATAGCTATTCACGTCTTTGATAGACTTACCAGGGTCACATGCCCAAATCGTCAGATGTGCATATAAGGATTTCATTGAGTACGCCTTTCGTTCGTTTAATGAAGGGTTTACTTAAAGATGGCGTTGGCTCACTGGACCCTTTCATTACACCATCACCTTTTTGACCTGTGACGTCATGTATTCATTTGCCTATTAATGAGTTATCATGCATATCAGTTTCCCTCAACCTTCCTTCAACCAAAAGCAGCATTTCAGGACCCTTTCTACACAACAGCATTGTTCCATATTTAGATCTCTCTCTCTCTCTCTTTCTCTCTCTCTCCCTCCTTCTCTCTCTCAAGTCAAAGTCTTTGACATGTAAATTTAATCATTTTTTAATCTAGAAATTATTCTCGTCACGATACTGCAGAAATATTACCAATGTGACGTTAAACATTAACTCACTCACTCACTATTAACCTTCTTTATGGTTAGCGTTCCAACCTTAAGTAATGGAAGTATTTTCCTGAAAAAACACACGGCTCTCTTTTCCGAAAACCGAAATTAGATCTTACAAAACCGTAATTAGATCTTATACTCGTGTTCTGATCCACAAGAAGTGGGACACCCAAGTAGGGATCAACAATTAACATCAAATATAACTTACAATTGGTTACACCTACTTGGCTTGTCAGTCCATTTTTGAAGAGGGCATTATGCGAGGATGTCGCATTATCCATACCAGATATACTCATGAGTATTTATTGAAAAGTAAAGATCCCCCGTTGTGTATTACTTGTGGTGACAGAATAACTGTCAAACATGTCCAGCTTGACTGCACTGATTTTTTCATCACAAGGGATAAATACCTCATGTCAAAACACTGAAGGATCTTTTTCACGTTAATTATCATTTAATTATTGCATTTTTAAAAGAAATTGAATTGTTAGAGAAACTTTGATAAATGGTTTGTAAATAGATAAAACTATTCCATAATTGGTGGTTTAATTGAGCAGCTGAGATTGTGAGTGGCTGTATCCTCAATGTATAATTACTGTCCTCCTGTCGGGGTACGTAAGTCCCAAAACATGACTAAATTAAGCTTACCGAATATTTTAAACGTAGTATCTTTGTGATTTTAAATCATGGCTAAATATGACTACAATCACCAACGGCGGAAGGGATGATGTAAATCCGACCAGGTTTCGTGCAGCTAGCAACAGTACTGCACAAAAGTGCCCATGGTCTCTGGTATGGTGACCTACTTTCAGTTGTTGGCGATCTAAAGCCCATTTATAGTGTGTTGTTCTGTAGAAATATTGTTTTATGATTACATGCTAGTTTTAACTTTACGGAGATTTATATTGTCTACATATATTTTAATCTACGACTTTCCTAGTCACGGTATGGCTGAAATACTGCCGATGAGACTTTAAATTTCACTCACTCATTCAGTCACTTTGATCTTGATCAACATGGAAACGTCTCTTAAATTTATGCTAGGACGCAGTTGGTATCTATCAAGTAATGTTTTCAGAATGCCAGTCAAACAAGCATTGGAATACGATTGGTGGCTGTGTTCTCAGTGCATGTTTAACATGTCCTAAAGATGTATAATATCCTTTATATCGGGTGTTGCAACAGTGTCAAATTTCATATCAATAAATTTTAAAAACAACAACATGCAGAGCTTTTACGGCCTTCCGGAAACATCATTGATGTGCGATGGCGACTCTCTCCACAATGCAGATTTGAACATTCATCTCAAACTAATATATAAGTGGTGATAACGACTGAACATTAGAGATGAGAGTGGCTTATTTATTCATGAATTTAATGCTTTCTCTAGTCTAGAATTTTTCAAATGTATTATTTTCTGGTATCCTCTCTGATATGGGCTCGTGCGCTGACCTCTCCTGAAACTATTTAGCATGATCTAAAATGATAATGAATTAAATGAATTTCTTGTATATGATGAAATTAATTAGTTCCAACATGATATATTTATGAAGGAATTTGTATTTATTTCCCTCAATCCTCCAGTGTTTGGACAGCATAAACCATTATATATTGACACGTTCATGAATGCTTAAGGAGACAAACATCACAGAACTAGCTTAAAGTAATGATATTTCGTGAATACACAAATTTTGTAACACTGTCCCTGACCACAAACCAAAACAGCATGTCCCTTGAGACAGGTGTTATTTAGAGATTGTTCTCCACTTATAGCCCGACAAGAGTTTTATGACATGTAATCATTTAGACTAAACGAAACTTACCTGCAAGTTGGAGGTTGATCTGGAATATCTGAAATAATCATAGGTTGGTTGGATCACGAAACATAGGAGTCATTATGCAACATCGTTAGGCAAAGTAAGACCGAGGAACACAGGAACTAGCTCTGAGGATGTGTGGACACCTTGGTTGTATGTTCACTCTACACTACAAATAACATGAGTATCAAAGCAATTCATAGGCAAGTATGCACATTTTAATTATGGTCGTCGGTAATGCGCGATATCAACATTCCAGCATGTGCTCAAGACGCACAATACTCTGTTCAACTGACAGGTGTGTTGATGACTTGTTTTCTCAAAGGTGGGTACACCTCAACCGGCTTGTAACAAGCGTCCTCCACTTTATAAGAGTTGTAACCTGTGCGTTGCACCTGTACACAACATACCGAGCGAGTGGCGAAGACAGATATGCAGGTTACGAAACATAATGATTGCTTACCTGGGTACGATGTAATCATTGATTGTGGAAATGTTGGACACTGACTCAGTAATCATTTACAACATCTATGCTATGAAACTGTCGTGTAGTAGACGGACTGAACTGATTCATATTTGCTACACAGCTAGTCTATGCATATCTTCGTCGAAATATGTATCTCATGAAAGAAGTTTAACACACCCGATAATGTTACGATCAAAGAATCCTATATACAGTCATCGTTAGACATGGTTTAGTAAGTGGAGGCGGTGGGGTAGCCTAGTTGTAAACGTTCTCGCTTGTGACGGCGAAGGCCAGGGTTCGATTCCCCACATGCGTACAATGTAGGAAGCCCATTTCTGGTGTCCCCCGCTTGAAGAATGGTAAAAGCGGCGTAGGACTATACTCACTCACTCACTGGTGTGGAATTTAAAAGTGTGGAATTTAAGATGGCTTTGGAATACAGTCATCAGATGTGCTGTTTCGTTCATAAGAAGAGACAGACATCTGATCTGGATAAAAATGACCTACATTAAGGTTCAGGTTTTAGTTTCTTTGTCTGTATGACAAAACTCCACGCGGTTGAATCTCAAAAAGGATGATTTCAACTTTCCAACAATCACCTGACGCTCAGAGATTAACTCACAAGCTGTGGTATGTAATACCCTTTTCATCCACAAATCGATATACTACTCTGGCTCAGACGTTTTGCTCAGAGATTAACTCACAAGCTGTGGTATGTAATATCCTTTTCATCCACAAATCGATATACTACTCTGGCTCAGATGTTTTGCTCAGAGATTAACTCACAAGCTGTGGTATATAATACCCTTTTTATCCACAAATCGATATACTACTCTGGCTCAGACGTTTTGCTCAGAGATTAACTCACAAGCTGTGGTATGTAATATCCTTCGCATCCACAAATCGATATACTACTCTGGCTCAGACGTTTTGCTCAGAGATTAACTCACAAGCTGTGGTATGTAATACCCTTTTCATCCACAAATCGATATACTACTCTGGCTCAGACGTTTTGCTCAGAGATTAACTCACAAGCTGTGGTATGTAATATCCTTCTCATCCACAAATCGATATACTACTCTGGCTCAGACGTTTTGCTCAGAGACTAACTCACAAGCTGTGGTATGTAATATCCATATTATTTACAAATCGATATACTACTCTGGCTCAGACGTTTTGCTCAGAGACTAACTCACAAGCTGTGGTACGTAATATCCATATCATTTACAAATCGATATACTACTCTGGCTCAGACGTTTTGCTCAGAGATTAACTCACAAGCTGTGGTACGTAATATCCATACAATTTACAAATCGATATACTACTCTGGCTCAGACGTTTTGCTCAGAGATTAACTCACAAGCTGTGGTATGTAATACCCTTCTCATACACAAATCGATATACTACTCTGGCTCAGACGTTTTGCTCAGAGATTAACTCACAAGCTGTGGTACGTAATACCCTTTTTATCCACAAATCGATATACTACTCTGGCTCAGACGTTTTGCTCAGAGATTAACTCACAAGCTGTGGTACGTAATATCCATATCATTTACAAATCGATATACTACTCTGGCTCAGACGTTTTGCTCAGAGATTAACTCACAAGCTGTGGTATGTAATACCCTTTTCATCCACAAATCGATATACTACTCTGGCTCAGACGTTTTGCTCAGAGATTAACTCACAAGCTGTGGTTTGTAATACCCTTCTCATCCACAAATCGATATACTACTCTGGCTCAGACGTTTTGCTCAGAGATTAACTCACAAGCTGTGGTATGTAATACCCTTTTCATCCACAAATCGATATACTACTCTGGCTCAGACGTTTTGCTCAGAGATTAACTCACAAGCTGTGGTATGTAATATCCATCTCATCCACAAATCGATATACTACTCTGGCTCAGACGTTTTGCTCAGAGACTAACTCACAAGCTGTGGTATGTAATATCCATATTATTTACAAATCGATATACTACTCTGGCTCAGACGTTTTGCTCAGAGATTAACTCACAAGCTGTGGTATGTAATACCCTTCTCATACACAAATCGATATACTACTCTGGCTCAGACGTTTTGCTCAGAGATTAACTCACAAGCTGTGGTACGTAATACCCTTTTCATCCACAAATCGAAATACTACTCTGGCTCAGACGTTTTGCTCAGAGGTTAACTCACAAGCTGTGGTATGTAATACCCTTTTCATCCACAAATCGATATACTTCTCTGGCACAGACGTTTTGCTCAGAGATTAACTCACAAGCTGTTGTATGTTATACCCTTTTTATCCACAAATCGATATACTACTCTGGCTCAGACGTTTTGCTCAGAGATTAACTCACAAGCTGTGGTACGTAATATCCATACAATTTACAAATCGATATACTACTCTGGCTCAGACGTTTTGCTCAGAGATTAACTCACAAGCTGTGATACGTAATATCCATACAATTTACAAATCGATATACTACTCTGGCTCAGACGTTTTGCTCAGAGATTAACTCACAAGCTGTGGTATGTAATACCCTTCTCACACACAAATCGATATACTACTCTGGCTCAGACGTTTTGCTCAGAGATTAACTCACAAGCTGTGGTATGTAATACCCTTTTCATCCACAAATCGATATACTACTCTGGCTCAGACGTTTTGCTCAGAGATTAACTCACAAGCTGTGGTATGTAATACCCTTTTCATCCACAAATCGATATACTACTCTGGCTCAGACGTTTTGCTCAGAGATTAACTCACAAGCTGTGGTATGTAATATCCATCTCATCCACAAATCGATATACTACTCTGGCTCAGACGTTTTGCTCAGAGATTAACTCACAAGCTGTGGTATGTAATACCCTTTTTATCCACAAATCGATATACTACTCTGACAGACGTTTTGCTCAGAGATTAACTCACAAGCTGTGGTACGTAATATCCATATCATTTACAAATCGATATACTACTCTGGCTCAGACGTTTTGCTCAGAGATTAACTCACAAGCTGTGGTATGTAATATCCATATCATTTACAAATCGATATACTACTCTGGCTCAGACGTTTTGCTCAGAGATTAACTCACAAGCTGTGGTATGTAATATCCATTTCATCCACAAATCGATATACTACTCTGGCTCAGACGTTTTGCTCAGAGATTAACTCACAAGCTGTGGTATGTAATAACCTCTTTATCCACAAATCGATATACTACTCTGGCTCAGACGTTTTGCTCAGAGATTAACTCACAAGCTGTGGTATGTAATATCCATCTCATCCACAAATCGATATACTACTCTGGCTCAGACGTTTTGCTCAGAGATTAACTCACAAGCTGTGGTATGTAATACCCTTTATCCACAAATCGATATACTACTCTGGCTCAGACGTTTTGCTCAGAGATTAACTCACAAGCTGTGGTACGTAATATCCATCTCATCCACAAATCGATATACTACTCTGGCTCAGACGTTTTGCTCAGAGATTAACTCACAAGCTGTGGTATGTAATATCCATATCATTTACAAATCGATATACTACTCTGGCTCAGACGTTTTGCTCAGAGATTAACTCACAAGCTGTGGTATGTAATACCCTTTTCATCCACAAATCGATATACTACTCTGGCTCAGACGTTTTGCTCAGAGATTAACTCACAAGCTGTGGTATGTAATACTCTTTTCATCCACAAATCGATATACTACTCTGGCTCAGACGTTTTGCTCAGAGATTAACTCACAAGCTGTGGTACGTAATATCCATATCATTTACAAATCGATATACTACTCTGGCTCAGACGTTTTGCTCAGAGATTAACTTCATTTACAAACAAGCTGTGGTACGTAATATCGATATCATTTACAAATCGATATACTACTCTGGCTCAGACGTTTTGCTCAGAGATTAACTCACAAGCTGTGGTATGTAATACCCTTTTCATCCACAAATCGATATACTACTCTGGCTCAGACGTTTTGCTCAGAGATTAACTCACAAGCTGTGGTATGTAATACCCTTTTTATCCACAAATCGATATACTACTCTGGCTCAGACGTTTAGCTCAGAGATTAACTCACAAGCTGTGGTATGTAATATCCATCTCATCCACAAATCGATATACTACTCTGGCTCAGACGTTTTGCTCAGAGATTAACTCACAAGCTGTGGTATGTAATACCCTTTTTATCCACAAATCGATATACTACTCTGGCTCAGACGTTTTGCTCAGAGATTAACTCACAAGCTGTGGTACGTAATATCCATCTCATCCACAAATCGATATACTTCTCTGGCTCAGACGTTTTGCTCAGAGATTAACTCACAAGCTGTGGTATGTAATATCCATATCATTTACAAATCGATATACTACTCTGGCTCAGACGTTTTGCTCAGAGATTAACTCACAAGCTGTGGTATGTAATACCCTTTTCATCCACAAATCGATATACTACTCTGGCTCAGACGTTTTGCTCAGAGATTAACTCACAAGCTGTGGTATGTAATACTCTTTTCATCCACAAATCGATATACTACTCTGGCTCAGACGTTTTGCTCAGAGATTAACTCACAAGCTGTGGTACGTAATATCCATATCATTTACAAATCGATATACTACTCTGGCTCAGACGTTTTGCTCAGAGATTAACTTACAAGCTGTGGTACGTAATATCCATATCATTTACAAATCGATATACTACTCTGGCTCAGACGTTTTGCTCAGAGATTAACTCACAAGCTGTGGTATGTAATACCCTTTTCATCCACAAATCGATATACTACTCTGGCTCAGACGTTTTGCTCAGAGATTAACTCATAAGCTGTGGTATGTAATACCCTTTTTATCCACAAATCGATATACTACTCTGGCTCAGACGTTTTGCTCAGAGATTAACTCACAAGCTGTGGTACGTAATATCCATATCATTTACAAATCGATATACTACTCTGGCTCAGACGTTTTGCTCAGAGATTAACTCACAAGCTGTGGTATGTAATATCCATATCATTTACAAATCGATATACTACTCTGGCTCAGACGTTTTGCTCAGAGATTAACTCACAAGCTGTGGAATGTAATACCCTTTTCATCAACAAATCGATATACTACTCTGGCTCAGACGTTTTGCTCAGAGATTAACTCACAAGCTGTGGTATGTAATATCCATCTCATCCACAAATCGATATACTACTCTGGCTCAGACGTTTTGCTCAGAGATTAACTCACAAGCTGTGGTATGTAATACCCTTTTCATCCACAAATCGATATACAACTCTGGCTCAGACGTTTTGCTCAGAGATTAACTCACAAGCTGTGGTATGTAATACCCTTTTCATCCACAAATCGATATACTACTCTGGCTCAGACGTTTTGCTCAGAGATTAACTCACAAGCTGTGGTACGTAATATCCATATCATTTACAAATCGATATACTACTCTGGCTCAGACGTTTTGCTCAGAGATTAACTCACAAGCTGTGGTACGTAATATCCATATCATTTACAAATCGATATACTACTCTGGCTCAGACGTTTTGCTCAGAGATTAACTCACAAGCTGTGGTACGTAATACCCTTTTCATCCACAAATCGATATACTACTCTGGCTCAGACGTTTTGCTCAGAGATTAACTCACAAGCTGTGGTACGTAATACCCTTCTTTCATCCACAAATCGATATACTACTCTGGCTCAGACGTTTTGCTCAGAGATTAACTCACAAGCTGTGGTATGTAATACCCTTCTCATCCACAAATCGATATACTACTCTGGCTCAGACGTCTTGCTCAGAGATTAACTCACAAGCTGTGGTATATAATATCCTTCTCATCCACAAAGTGGTTGGCTTCACTATTGACACATCAACGTTTAGCATACCAATCAAACAATCGGTAAACAGTTTTGTAATATTCTAGTAGATGTCTATAACAGTTTGTTTTGTATCATTAACTGTGGTATTTGTAGCCAGGACTTCTAGATTCGGGGTCGGTATATGAATTTCACTTGTGGTTTAATATACCCACACTACCATGAGGAGGGCCCAGAGTATTTGATGGGCTGGGTCGAACAAAATCATTGCGTGTGATTTTGTAGGCATTTGTGTTGAACGAAATCATAATAAAATTATTCGTGTGTTATCGAGTCACTTTCAACCGTATTGTATTGAACGGACATCTACTGAACAGTCTATTTGCAGTGAACCTGCACCATCATCATCATCATCATCATCATCATCATCATCATCATCATCATCATCACCATCACCATCGTCGTCGTCGTCCTAGCCAGGATCACCTTCACCGTAAGGGTCATTCCCAGCATACCCTTGAAGATCCGGGTTAGAATTGGTCTTCAGTAACCCAAAGTTGTCGTAAAAGGCAGCTAACAGGATTGGGTGGTCAGGCTTGCTGACTTGGTTGACACATGTCATCGTACCCCAATTGTGTAGATACGCGCTCATGCTGTTGATCACTGGATTGGCTGGTTATGCTGAGTGCGGCGTTAAACAACAAGCAGCCAAATCATTCCCATCACCAGAACTTTTCACCTAGGTCTTTTCACCTCAAAATAATTGTCGTTAATCATTAAAAGAATGTCCATGACGAACCGAGATTAAAGTTCTGAACGAAAAACTTACAACACGAGAAATCAGATTTGGGAGGACGATGGCTCCCAGGTTAAACATAGGTACTTAATACTTTGAAACGTTTAACAAATGATTTTTTTAGCTAAAGTAATACGCATAACGATGTACACGCATAGAGGATAATCGCCTGTGTTTTCTATTGCGACACAAGTTTTACTTAGTCCATAAAATGTCTCCGTCCACTCTTAATGTTTACTGGGCATGAAGTCCGATTAGGCTGATTAGGGGCTTGCAGTATCTTTTACATACTATCAGCTACCCGTGAAGGTCCGGGTTAGAATATTGATCTTTAGTAACCCATGCTTCTCGTAAGAGGCGACTAACGGGATCGGGTGGTCAGGTTCGCTGGCTTGGTTGACACATGTCATCGGTTCCCAATTGCGCAGATCGATGCTCATGCTGTTGATCACTGGATTGTCTGGTCCAGACTCGATTATTTACAGACCGACGCCATGTAGCTGGAATATTGCTGAGTGCGGCGTAAAATTAAACTCACTCACTCACTCATATCAGCGGATATTTAATTCTTTGATTATTAAACGAAACTGAAATATTCGATCCCTTTTGAATATATTTATTGTGTTTTAAAGTATAGTGTTTTAAGTGAGTGAGTGAGTGAGTGAGTTAGTTAAAAATTACAGTCACATCGGCAATATTTCAGCCATATCGTGACTAAAACAAGTTTAGAATTCACCATAAATACATGTAAATTATAAAAACCTGTCATCGAAGGACAGTAAAACCGACTAGAATATCACAGTATCAAGAAATAAAACTAGCATCTCTCTCTAAAATTGGTCCTCCCGGAGAGCGGAAGGTCGCGGGTTCGATCCCCGACCGCGTCATACCAAAAGACGTTAAAATATGGTACTTGTTGGTCCATGCCTGACGCTCGGCATTAATGGGTACAACAAGGACTGGTCGGCTCGGAGTCAGTATAAAGTGTCTGAGTGGGGTATTCATGCTTCACTGCGGCATGGTATCTCAGTGGGCTAGCACCATAAAACTAGCTTAAGTCTGGGCTAGTACCAGCAGCCGCACATACACATACACACGCATGCACGTCGTCATATGAGCGAAATATTCTCAAGCACGACGTTAAACCCAATTTCACCTCACCTCACCTCTAAAATTGGATTTTAAATTAGGACAATACATTATAAAATGGGCTTTAGATCGCCAACATGATCGCTTTAGATCGCGAAGATGTCGACCAACAAATTCGTGGTTTGCTCTGCACGAGCCGACAACATCGTCGCGGTTTGCTCCACACGAGCAGACAACATCGTTGCGTTTTGTTCCACATGGACCTCGAGCCTCCCCAAGCGGTCGTAGAAGTCCTGGACGGTGGGCGCAGTCGACGATTCTGCAGCAGGCAATACGGTTGTGCTGGAGGTAGACATCGGATTTGGAGCTATCTCGCCGGCGGGCAAGAGGGTTGACGGTTCTTCGGTTGGCAATATGGATGTGCTGGAGTTCGGATTTGTAGCGGGGGAGGAAGAAATGGGCTTTGTAGCTATTTGCATATCATCTTCTGTATTGCGTAGTCGATTGGACCGATTCCAAATCGTTTTTTCGTTTCTTGTGCAGAGATTTTTCCAAGCATCTTGCGAATCTCTTCCACTTGGTCTTGCGATAGTTGTCTTTTCGACGGCATTGGGTTTGTAACATATATCTACACCATTGTCTATATGGAAAACTAGGCAGAACCTAGGCAAACTAGGTGCAAACTAGGTAGAAACTAGGTGCGAACTAGTCAGGACCTAGGCAAACTAGTTGACGTCGCCAGTCGCTACAAGGAAGCTGAACCGTTGACGACCAAAGATTCGAACGAAGTCTCCAAAGCCTTTGAACACATATACAAACGCAGTTGCTTGACCTGGCCTGCCGTATTGCAAGTCGATCCCGGACTCGAGTTCATGGGAGCCGTGTCACAGCTGCTGGCCAAGCACGACGTCTAGGTGAGACGAGGTATAGCGGGAGCTCACTCGTTGAGAGATTCAATCACACCCTAGCCGAACGCCTGTTCTCGAACCAATACTCACAGGATTTAATCGATCCCAGAAACAGAAACACGGAATGGGTTGTACACTTGACACGAGTGGTGGATGTCATCAACAACGAAGTCACCAGACTCGTGGGCAAAAGACCCGTCGAAGCCATCAAAATGAAATCAGTCGAATCATCACCAGCGGCGGCGGCACGTCGCAATAAAACAGAAAAAACATTACCGGACTGGGTCAGCGTTAGGTACTTGTACCAGCCGGGAGAATACTAGGGAGACAGCAGAAAATGCGCCACCGATCCGATATGGTCCATGAAAATGTACAACGTAGACCTTGTCGACATCGAAGCCGGCGAACCGAACTTGTACTACTTGAAAGACGGACCGCCGAGAGCATTCTTCAGAGAGGAGTTGATGATCGTACCTCACGACACAGTACCTTACACATCACCCACCGTGTGATGATAGTTTCTCGTCATGATTTTTTATCAGTCTTGCATGCCTATTCTTCTGCTTAATGTTGCCAGCCAGCCAGCCACCCGTACGCCAAGCCGAGAGAGACACACGCACACGCACTGCGACTCGTCCGCCCACAGTGCTCGGCGGAGCAACCACACCCGAGACGACCCGAGCCTTTTTCCCGACTGACCCCATGCTCACTTAAAAGTCAATATTTCAGAAACTATTCGACTGAGTTTCATCAAATTGTGCATGCACCTCAGTAGTAGTATACACAATGGGGCTACGGGATTAGGGACTTCCCAGGGGCTCAATTTTTTAAATTGAGGGACCTGGTCCCGTAGCCCCATTGTGTATTCTACTTGTGACAGGAAGTGGTTCCGCAGTTTGTGTAGACATAGCAGGTGACAAAATCTTAGGAGAATCGGTTTAGAGCCAAGTTAAATTCGTCTGACAGATTACAGATGATTTGGCTATTGGGGAGTTGAATCAGACGATGTTTTGGCTATGGGTGCACAGGTTTCCTTAATTTCAGATCTTAAGACAAGCTTTTTGGCGTCAGGTAAACTAATGTTTTGAGTGAACTGTATCTGATTGATCTCCATCTGCTGTTTCCAGATCGGACAATCTTTTGAGAATGATGAGTGATTGTCTGCACAGTTGGTACATTTCTTAAAGTAACTGTCACAATCTTCTGTTGTATGTGTCTTCTCAAAACAGTGAGCACACACAACAGACAATGTGCAAGTTCTAACACCATGACCAAACTTCTGGCATTTAAAACATCTTAAAGGATTTGGTGTAGGTGTCAACATTAATGTGACAATATCCTGCCTTTACTGATCTGGGAGCATTTGGAGAAGAAAACAAAAACAGGTACGTGTTAGTCTGAATGGTTTCCTGTTTTTTACGTGTTGTAAAACGCTTAACGTATGTCAAACAATCGATATCTACCTCTGATGATTCCTTTGCTGGTGTTCAGTGTCTATGAGGACATACTGATACTGGAATGCCGACGAATGTTTCAGTAGTCATCAGGTTAGTTGCCTGTTGTCTTTTGCTGCACTCAACGAGTAATGCACCTGAACCTAAACGTTTGATATTATTAACGTCACCGGCAATGCCTTGTATGCCTTTCTGTATTGCAGAAGGGTTCAACCTTAATCTTGTGCTATCGTGAGTCTCAATCACGAGAAATGTGGCTAGTAATCAATGGATGTGGACAGTCGTTGGTCGTTACCATCTAGATCAGTGTCAAGTGGACGTTTTGTTTTTTTAAGGGGGGTTTCGTATGCCATGGTTAGTTTTTAATGGTTCATCATCCGAGCTCCCTACCCACCACGGATTATCACAAGGACAATGCTAAAACAAGTGGGTTTTGCAGCACCAAGGATACCCGGATGATATACTCCAGCAGAAAAATTAAAAGGTTAATTATTCCACTAGATTGGCCCATGAGCCACCGCCTTCTGGGCATACGACTCTAGGCAAAAACATGAACGTGTGTATTTGAATTTCTGAAGACTTAAAATAGCATCTCAAAATGATGTGCATTATTACATAAAGTAATGCTCAGGGCTTGGCGTGACCAGCCGATTGGTTGAACCGGGCCCATTCAACCACCCGTCTAGGTGAAGTTAGGGCCGAAGTGGTGTGTTGGGCAATAAGAACACTGTTCCTGGTACCTATGCCCTCAACCACCAGAATCCCTGAACACACTACACCCGGTCACAGGTGGGCTCGATCCCGTCACCTCAAGCTCGCTGGATCACTAGCCTGGCGCCTTAGCCAGCTCGCCCACAATGCCCCCCACAATGATATGGCTGAAATATTGTCGATGTGACTTAAAATCTTAACTTACTCACTCACAATGTGCCTGAATTATGCCTGAGTGCGGAGTTATCGGATGATAATTGATCATAGTTAGTCTAATGGTGAGTGGGTGAGATAAATCACTGCGTATCTGCATTCCAGATCTCTACACCGTTTATTCGCTGGGTCACACAGTGAATCAAACCCTGGCCACGGATAACTCGTGGCCGAGCATCATAGATAAACGTCTGTTATCTCTGATGATACATAGGTCATCCACACACTGATACACAACAGCTTGTCACTGTTATCAAACAGTTGGATTCCCTCAGTCAGTATGGCATGCATCTCAAACTTTCCTCTGGTCTTAATACTGTCAATTTTACTGTTCAACGCTGATGCTGCAATTAATAAGGCCTACGAATGTCGTCTCCTGGTTGGTGATCGTATACTTGACCTGACCCCATTGTCACACAATGATAACACCCCAAGGTAGGTCTTTTCCAATGCTGATTGGCTGAAATATTGCCGATGTAACTTAAAATCTTAACTCACTCATACTCACCTTTTCCAATGCTGATACTATGTAAGTCCCATTTCATTCAATTTTGTTTTTCATATCACGTGTTTTTAATCGTAAAATGTGTCTTATTTTAATGTGTTCTCCTGAGAGGGTACGTAAGTCCCGAAACATTTAAAGTCAACCTCAACTTACCAGATTCTTTAAACGTAGTATTTTTGTGCTTTCAACTTAGGGCTAAATTCGACTACAATCGCCAGGAGCTGAAGGGATGATGTAAATCCAGCTAGGGTCCATGCAGGTAGCAAAAGTAATATAAGTCCCCGTGGTCCCTAGTATGGTGATCTGCCTTCAGTTGTTGGCGATCTATAGCCTGTTTTTATCTTGTATTGTCCTTATAGTGCTATTAGTTTTAACTTTCCCCGCTAGCTCTAACTCTAATTGTGATATTCTAGTTGTTTTACTGTCCTTCGATGACAGCTTTTTATAATATACACATATTCCATTTCAATGTCATATATGTTCTCGTCACGATATGGCTGAAATATTGCCGATGTGATGTTAAATATTAACTCACTCGCTCACTCACTCTTATTTTAAGGTATGGCTAATTTTGACTTCAATCGCCAATCGCTGAAGGGATGATGTAAATCCAGCTAGGGTCCATGCAGGTAGCAAAGGTACTGTAAGTCCCCATAGTCTCTAGTATGGTGATCTACCTTCAGTTGTTGGCGATCTATAGCAACTTCATAGTTAAGATATTTTTAGATTTTCATACTAGTTTTACAATTGCATCTGCGATATTCTTGTTATTTTTACTGTCCTTCGCCGACAGGTTTTTATATTGATTTCTTATGACATTATAACTTGTTAATAGTCACGATATGGCTGAAATATTGCCCATGTGACTTAAAATCTTAACTCAATCATACTCACCTTTTCCAATGCTGATAGTATGTAAGTCCCATTTCATTCAAAGGTGTTTTCATATTACGTGTTTTTAGTCGTAGAATATGTGTTTTTTTAATGTATAGCTAATTCTGGCTACAATCGCCAATCCTTGAAGGGATGGTGTAAATCCAGCCAGGGTCCATGCAGGTAGCAAAGGCGCCATGATCCCCAGTATGGTGATCTACCGTCAGTTCTTGGTGATCTATAGCACGTTTTTTATACAGTATTGTCTTTGAAAGTTAAGAGATATTCATACTAGTTTTACAATTATATCTGTGATATTCTAGTTAATTTTACTGTCCTTCGCCGACAGGCTTTTATAATTTTCAATGTTTTGTGTGTGACATTTTAACTTGTTATTAGTCACGATATGGCTGAAATATTGCTGATGCGACTTAAAATCTTAACTCACCCACTCAATGCTGATTTTCCGTAGCCATTCTCAACTGAATCACAAACTTGACACCCAGACAAACCTGGGGTCAACACCAGATCTCTATTTTTATAATAATGCAATAATAATACTTCCTTTGTGGCATTGTGTTTAACAAATCCTTAGGTTAAATAATTTAGTAATATTTTTAAGCCCAGTAGTGCAGTGACGCGGTGGAGGGATTGTATAGCACCGTGTCCGGATAGTGAAGCAATGT
This sequence comes from Haliotis rubra, assembly GCF_003918875.1. NCBI lineage: Eukaryota > Metazoa > Mollusca > Gastropoda > Lepetellida > Haliotidae > Haliotis > Haliotis rubra. The sequence continues at coordinate 65,448 of NW_025765896.1, forward strand.
GAAGATGAGTTGACTGCACTGCTCGCTCATATTGATCTTGTGCGATTTATTCTAAACGCTCAATGGTTTAACAATTCGCTGGCTTTCCTCTTCAGGGAACTATGCCATGACTTTGTTCTTTGATTGAAGAATCGCTGACACTGCAGAGCCTTAGTATTCAGAGGGATCTACTTGCTGTTACACACTCTTGAAGTATTAAAGATGATTCTTTTCAGATTCCGTGACATTCCCGACGCTGCTTCACCTAACCTCCGGTATTCCTGGAATCCGTGTGAGCCATTCAGTGAAGGTAGCGTGTGTCAGGGAGTGGAGGTAAGGCAATGCCAGCCTGAGTGAGTGAGTGGGTGGGTGGATGAGTGAGTGAGTGAGCCTGTTGGGGGTGAGGGATAAGGGACTCACTCACTCCATAAAGCCATGAAGAGACAAAGATTGTGAGGGATTCGTTGTTGAGAATCTATTCATAGTATCCCATGCATGTCACCTGTGAATGAAAGGCTGATACCATGTCAATTTATGTATATAATGATAAATCTGTTAGCAGTTCCATATGTACAAATTATTAGTTTCACTTGCGAGTGAGTGATAAATGATTTTTTCATCGTCACTGACATATTGCTGAAGCGAAAAATACCACCAAAAAACAATACATTTTCTTTCATTTCAATTTGTCATTTACAATTATTTGAAAATGTAGAATTTAATCCTCACTATTAAATGACTGATAGCATGACACCTTGGTATTATCTTGGTACTATTCAGCTATGTCAACTCTCCCCGACAACAGGCGACGACTATGTGTTAGGTAGGGGAGGCAACTCCAGATTCGTGGTTGAGAGTCTACAAAGAATATTCTTTGTCTACAGCATACTATCCGACCAAGGTCAAACAAGGTAAGAATGCAGCTGTCTTCTTTCACACTTCGAAGTACCACGTTTGCCGGCACGTCATCAAACGTATGATTATGGATTAGAATCACGTTTCGAGGTTTGTCGGCACCCGGTATTCGTGGATCGCCTAAGACCAGCAGCAATTTGGCCTTTCATTTTGCTTTGGCGTGTACAACTTGAGTTGATAATTGAACAATGGAAATTTGAAAATAAGATGAAATTCTATGTTGATCAAATCACACAAGACCTATACTCGTTCACAGCTTGGGGTGCTAGTGAGTGAGTGAGTATGATTTTACGGCGCTATTAGCAATATTCCAGCAATATCAGGGGGGGGGGGCACCAGAAATGGGCTTCACACATTGTATCCATATTGGGAATCGAACCCGGTTCTTCGGCGTGACCAGCGAACGCTTTAACCACTGAGCTACCCCACCGCCCCATACACGGCATGAGGTTGGGTGGAGATCTTGTAACCACTAGGCTACCGGGTGCTTCAGTGGAAAGGTCTGGATGATCTTTAAAGCAAATTGTTGCTGGGGCAAATTTAGTTCTCCAGTTATCAGATTTGTCTGTTGGAAATAGGCGTGTGTTTCGTAGACCATTGTTTCTAAACCACACATGTTTTCTATCATTTACTATAATGTATAATACTTGTGAGTGAGTGAATGAGTGAGTTTAGTTTTACGCCGCAATCAGCAATATTTCAGCTGTATGACGGCGATCTGTAAATAATCGTTCTGAACCCGACAGTTCTGAACCATGACATGTGTCAACCAAGTCAGCGAGTCTGACAACGCGATTCCGTTATTCGCATCTAACGACAAGCATGGATTACTGAAGATCTATTCTAACCCGGATCTGAACGGGTAATAATACTTTGTATTGACATTAAAGTTCCTCGAGTATTAGTGGGACTTGCTTACCAACTTTTCATTTGTATTGATTCCTGATATCGTGTCAATAGTTTGCTTTGTGTTACAGGGAGACGTATATTGAACTGGTGTGTAACGCTTCAGTCGATGCTCAACTTGTATTCCAGGAAGAAAATCCACCACTGACATATGTGAGCACCGGCATTTGATTTTGACTTCATACAAATAACTTAACTGAAAGGATTGTAATGTTTAAAGGAAACTTTTTTGTTTGACCAGTGAAGGTCCGGGTTAGAAAATTGATCTGCAGTAACCCATGCTTCTCGTAAGAGGCGACTAACGGGATCGGGTGGTCAGGCGCGCTGATGTGGTTGACACATGTCATCGGTTCCCAGTTGCGCAGATCGATGATCATGCTGTTGATCACTGGATTGTCTGGTCCAGACTCGATTATTTACAGACCGCCGCTATATAGCTGGAATATTGCTGAGTGCGGCGTAAAACTAAACTCACTCACTCAATCAATTTGTTTTGCATATGGTTGTGGTTTGGTGGTTACTTGTTGTTACCCAGCCTGGTACAATTAGGGGATAAAACGGAAGGCTGGTTAGTTCGGAGTTACTATACAGGGTATGAGTGAGTGAGTGAGTGAGTGAGTATGGTTTTACGCCGCTTTTAGCAATATTCCAGCAATATCACGGCAGGGGACACCAGAAATGGGCTTCACACATTGTACCTATGTGGGGAATCGAACCCGGGTCTTCGGCGTGACGAGCGAACGCTTTAACCACTGAGCTACCCCACCGCCCCATACACGGCATGAGGTTGGGTGGAGATCTTGTACCTTCTCCATGGTATAGAATCGACAGTAGTCGGTTCCGGGACAAGCAGTCACACATACACCAATACACAAGGGGAGAGAAGCAATCCGCTATGACGTCATTTTAGCTTCCCTCAAGACTGAGACTGATTATTGCACCTATTGTATGAAATCAGATCCATTCACTCGAAACGTACAGCCCACCTATACATAGAAACGACATGAAATAATGTTTGTGTATGAAATAGTCCCGCTACATGGCTTCAGTCTATAGGTAATCGTTCGTGGATACGAAAATCCAGTGATAGATATTATGAGCTTTCTGGTATGCCGTCGGGTTAGGCATGACGTCACAGAGCCTTATGAACTGTACAGGTGAGTGTGTAGCAATTCACACCAGGAGAATAACACTCATTGTTACTTTTACAGCACATGGTACTGACAAGCAAGTACGCATGTCCCCACACTGTGCCTTCCAACAGCACAGTTTCACCTACAACCTCGACCGCCAGTACTACAGCGTCATCTACAACCACGACTCCCATTAGTACAGCGTCATCTACAACGACGACTCCCAGTAGTACAGCGTCATCTACAACCACGACTCTCAGTAGTACAGTGCCACCTGCAACTAGGACCACCGTGACACCCCCGTTCCCGACACCAACATCGCCTCCAAGGCCAAACATCTTCAATCTAGAGACAATCACAATTCTCCTAGGATGCATATTGTAAGTACTGCAGTATCAGCAATGCAAGTATACTTACTTGTAGCCCAGTACAACACCCAACAATATCTTCCTCGCTGGCCCAGTTCACAATATATATGTGTTTAGTATTCCTTGATGAATATCCATTAACGTCAGTAACGCATGCTGCATTAGTAATAGTCCGCTTAAATGGTGCTCATATCCAGGAACATTGCCTGGTCACGGCGCTACGTACATTACTATCTCCGGTCATAGGACACTATCGTACTTTCCGATGCTTTTTTAACTCCAGCCATGCTGCCTGTTAGGCGCAATGAACTAAACACACATTACCAGCACATCCTCACGGGTACCCATTTTACAGCTGGGTGAACTGAGAGAATGTTGATCTAAGTATCTTGTCCAAGGATACTACGCAAATGGGCCTTCCTCGGGACCCGAACCTAGCTGCCTCCACCGGGGATCGAACCCGGGCCTTCAGCGTGATAGGCAGACACCTTACCACTGCACTACTGCGCTCCATTATGAAAGACATTTACATTGCATTTATGAAAGCGCCGAAATCTGCAAGGGATTTTGCTATATTTCTGTGACAACACTTTCTTTGAAATCAGGGCCAGTGTGTTACGTGTAGAAGTAAGGATCGTAAAGAATCTTCCCAAATTGACTGACTAAATATATGCATGCCAGAATATGCAAAGCACCAATGACCATAAATAATCACTCTCAAATTAACATCATGGTCAATCAGACCCAGTCATGCGTAAGGGGCGTAAGTCGATAAATTGTTTAATCATCTTCCCTTTTCAGCCTATCTCTCCTCTTCCTTATTTTCTTGGTGTTTATTGGCCTCATCACTCGTCGCTAGAGGACTTCAAACAGCACGAAACAGTGGTCACCACCCGTCCCTTTCCGTAACCTGCAGGTGACCGTGACCATTAAGGTGTCCTAGAACTGACACAAGTTGTCACGAAGACAATACAAGACTCACTCAATTAACCAGCAAAGCAATAAATTACGCTACGACGGGGTGTTTTGTTGTCGATATCTGCGCTGTTCCTGAGGGAGGCCATATGGATCTGGTGGTACATTGTATAACGATGGCGTGGGAAGGTGCTCATAACATCAATCACTGGATTTGGTAGTACACACTAGATTATCTGGGAATCACAATCAGATCAGTGCACTAGGTGCATGATGTGATTGACCATATCCATTTTGATGTAACAAAACTTTAGATGGATGAGCACCAACAGCCTGACCTTAATGAACAAGATTTACTCGCTGCTGCACTCTTAGATCCCGATACAGTTCTTCGTCCTCATTCAGATTCATTACAGATACAGAGGCACAAACAAATAGACACACACATTCACAGAGGCTCATACATCCACGCAGTCGTACACAAACAGGTTTACAGAGAGACACAAGGGCACACACACGCACACACACACAGAGAGAGAGAGACACACACACACACACAGAGACACACACACACACATCCAGTAATGGACGCACTTCGTGGCCAGAGCGTTGCAATTACCCATACTACCCTATGTGGGCATCTAGAGAGAGATCTGGTAGAGATAGCGTACCAAAGCGGTGACAGGCTGCTCATCATATGTTACCCTGCTAAGATTATGAGGTATATATGAACGTTAAGCTCGTAACATTGTGCACAACGCGATCGTTGTAATGATTTGCCTAACATCAGATCTGCCTGTTAAACGCTCGAGTGTTCGGTGGTTATGCCACTAACTAATGCAAATATGGTCAACTGGAATGGGTTAACACGAAAAAGCGAATTGTCATTCAGATTATAGCATGGGGAATGAATGCAAAAGATTATGCAGGATATTCAATAGTGAGTGAGTGAGTTTAGTTTTACGCCGCACTCAGCAATATTCCAGCTATGTGACGGCAATCAGATCTGGACCAGACAATCCAGGGATCAACAGCATGAACACCAATCTACGCAATTGGGATACGATGACGTCAACCCAGCCAGTGAGCCTGACCATCCAATGCCGTTAGTCGCCTCTTACGACAATCACGGGTTACTGAAGATCAGTTCTAACCCAGGATCTTCACGGGTGATATTCAATAAGGTGGCTTTCAGTCTCTGTGTACATCTTTCACACACTAGTGCCCTTGTTGGCATTCAACAACAAAATAGGTCCCCTGCACTTGCGCATGCGATGATGGTGATGTTGATTTTTTTTCTGGTGATGTTTATGTTGATGCTAATATTGATGGCGAAACGAACGGTGATGCTGGTTTTGATAGTGACCATGGCGGCGAGGACTTTTACACCAGGTCAGTGTTTCAATATTTCCAGGCCATAGTGATACTTGTTCTTGACTTGAATATCAAACAAGAACAACAAGTCCCAACGGATTTGCCGAATTTTGTTTCTAATCCAAGCATTGTACTGATTTTAGTGGTTCTGCCAGCTCTCATGGAAATTCCTATTACATTCAGTTGACATAATCAAAATTATTGAGCGTCAGTCTACAAAATGATGACACGATGACGCGCATCAACAAACACAGTGAGCCAGACCTCCAGATGCTCCTGCGACAGGCATGGGTTCTAACCGTGATCTTCACGATTTTGAACTTTACTTTGTCCGTGTGCTCAAAGTAGTCTTCCAATCTTTCTCTAAGCCCCAAATACCTGCCACATCTACCTGCAACTTTTACAAACAGACTAGTTGAGATAAAACTTGTTATGTTTACACAGGGCGTCCTTTAGACTAGATATTGAAAGCTGAATGGTGATGTGCGGTTCAGCATTACTTCAAAATATCTCATTTTCAATGTCCATACTTGTGTTAATCAATGTTGTACATTTCTGGTTTGGGCACGTTACAATATTTAACACATTACCCTAAAGATGCCATCATCTCTGATCCTCAAGATGTCGTCATGGTACCCACAGTACCTAAAGCGGTAATACTGAAATAACTGACTGACTTACTTATTGATTTATTTTAAACGGAACAACTTTAAATAGAGATTTAGATCAATGTCATACATAGAGAATAATAAACGATGTCCCGTGTAATACCATATTTATGAAAGGAGTGAATGGCTTGTTAGCTAATGCTCGAAACATTAAGAAAATACTATCTCAGAATTCAACTTACAGGACGAGTGCATTGCGCCGTCATAACAGGGGTCAGAGTATGAAATACATTTCCTTTGTGATTGTCAACAGTCGTCTATTTAATTTGATTTTTAAAGATAAACAAGGGGTATGTAAAAGGGCAACCGTGTCAAGAACAGTTGACTTCGAGATGTTCTGTGAAAGGCAGCCGACATTTTGTTTTGAAACTCCATTTACTTTATCTCGTACTCAGTGATCATATTCCTATTGTTCCATTTGAAGTCACATAATACTTTCGAAGGAATAAAACTACCACTACGTCTAATATATGTATCCAAAAGTGTGGATGAAAGAATCACAATAACTGTAATTTGCTCCACAATCTTCACCATCTGATTGAGTCTTACCGAAAGGGAATTCGTTATCTTGGTGACCCATGGGGACAACATGAACGGGAGGTGTCAACTTGACCTTGGCATAAATCAGGGCGACAAAATCGGTCCCCAGCAGCAGTCTCAAAGAACCTTCATCCCCGAAGGAAAATCTAATGCTGAAGCAGACATATACAGCATAGGCAGTCAATGCTATCAGTGAGAATATAACCACAAGCATGCTCTTGTTGCGAACTATCTTCTTGCAAAGAGACACTCTTGCCCAAACAAATTCCGCTCCACATCGTAGATAATGTTCTCTGCTGTCAAATGCAGAAAATGATACTCATCTTCAATTTGCTGTAGCTGACACTTGGAGCAGACTAATGCATTTCTATCAACGTTTTTATTAAACCGATACTGCTGAATATTCCACTTATGTAAAAGACAACGAAACTTACATAACAGTCAGGAGAACTATATATTGTATAGTGTATATTGTAAATCAGAAACGCCACTCCCAGCAGTATTCCAGCTGCTTGGTGGCGGTCTGCAAATAAACGCGTCCAGACCAGACAAGCCAATGATCAATAGCGTAAGCATCGATCTACACATTTGGGATACGATGACCTGTGTTAACCACGTCAGCAAGCCTGACCACCCTATAGCGTTAGTCGCCCCTTACGACAGGCATGAGTTTCTGAAGACCAATTCTAACCCGAATCTGAACGGTCAAACCTCAAGCTGCTCATTTTGTTTCAAACTACGTTTTGTGTGGTTACTTTGCAGTAACATATTCAACACTGAAACCTTTTTATGTTTATCTTGAAAACACTTTCAAGAGTTAATTTCCCACGAGTGGAAAACGTAGAAATTACACTACATGTGCAAAAGTGCTTAATTGTACCAACACTGAATATCAACTTTGGCGTCAGGACGAATATACAGAAACATCGCACAAAAGGACACATATACGGACACTCATCGCAAATGTAATTAATATTTACTCAAAGGTGATATCCATATGATGTTGGTGTAATTAATAGATACTTTCTCCCGAGCATATTTCCCAATGATTTGGGACATTCCCAGTGCCCTACTCCAAGTTCAAGAAGAGTTTAATATAGTCACATAATCAACTCGAGTTCCTTACCTTCGCATTATTCACAACTTTGGGACATCAATTAATGGTCAATATACAATATTTTGATTCCAGGAATTTCGAAATACTCGAGTCAGCTGATCAGCCCATCAGTTACAAACTAGCATTTTAGCACTGCAATAGGCTTCCCCGTGCCCTCCTCTTTGCCTGGAAACGAAAGACCAAAATCATAAAAAATGGAATCAAAAGTTATTCACTATAGAAACGACTATAGAATACAGAAGCGACTGAATCCTTTCCACATCCACGAAAAAGGAGAATCCTCTGTATGTGTGGATACGAATTCCGGCGACTTGATATTCAAATAAGACTGAGTGAGTGAGTAAGTTATTTAACGTCACAGCCACATCGTGACGAGAACAATTCAATTTATATCAACATAACAATCAATAAATTCAGACATAAAAAATCCGTCATCGAAGGACTTCAAATAAGACATCATTCGAACCCCCGTGATAACCCGTATACTTGCTTGAGTGAAGCACACAATTTATCTGATTCATATAATACCAAATAACTTACATGATATACAGTTTGAGATACCTCTATCTATGCATATGGGATTGTTAAAAAAATTAACTGCCTGAAAGAAGTTCTCTGCAGATTACTTCATTTGCATATTCATATCCATACCACAAACCATTCTATGATAATGCTTTTGTAATGGCAGAACCACATTGGAGTCGGTATAAATGGGCGTAAGTAGACATGTACACCATGGTCGCCATGGAAAGGCTAAAAGGTTTCGAGGTATACTAAAAAATACAAGGGTCAGATATGTTTCGCAATCATAAAAAATCTCTGTTAAATGCAGAGACAACTTTACAATTCTAGCAATAACATGAACATGTATTTCGAATCACTATCAACAGTACCAGAATCTGTACTTACTAAGAAAGTGTAATCCCAAATATAATATATTTTACCACTTTCTAAATGACATTGTGTAATCAAGATGATATCAGGCTTAAGATAAGATAAGATGAAAAAAGTAGTACACGTTACTATCAATGTTTAAAGCTGAGTCTACCCTTCTCTCTCATTGGTACCAATATAAAAACATGTAAAGGTAAGTCATGTGTTCCCATTAAAATTAACAGGAACACAGTCAGTAAAAAGAAGTGCTTTTGGTAACTCAATGGTATCACTCATTGTGATTTGATCTGTGAATATCTGGAATGAATCCTTGGTTTGGTAATTGGCTAAACAGTCACTCAAAAATTAGGTGTCTTTGTTTGTTGTTTAACGCTGCAATCAGCAATATTGCAGATATATGACGTAAATAATCGAGTCTGAACCAGAGAATCCAGTGGTCAATGGCTTGAGCATGGATCTACGTAACTAGGATACAAGAACATCTGTCAGACAATCAGCGAATCACCATCCGATTTCGTTAGTTGTCTTTAGCGACAAGCATTGGTTGCAGAAGACCAAAAATGACCCTGGTCTTTACGGGTATTGAGATAACTATCATTAAACTAATCAGACCTTTGGATTGTGTTGGCGTCACACTGGAAGCTGGTAGCTGTATCCATAGAGATGCAACACACGTACACTATGGATGCTCAGCTTCTTTATCACAGTTGCACGCAGATGGGTAGCCTATTGGTTTTGATTCCTCATATGGGTACAATGTGCTGAGCCAATTTTAGGCGTTACAGTCAACCCCAAAATGTCACCACAAACGTAACGTAGAAGATCCTTACCCTTCTATACATACCCTTCGAATATTATTCCCATTTGTCTGGTAAAATACCATCTTGTAATAACCCACTAAACTCAGGACATGTTTCACACTGTGTAAATGTAGCTCGCCACGTTACAATTGATCATTGTAACATGCCAAGTTCAGTGGAAGCGGCAGATATATCTAATTGTCACAGACGGATATTTCAGTGAAAAGAATTCTTTGAAACGTACCCACATGTATTGATAATTTCATTACGTGAGTGAGTGAGTTTAGTTTTACGCCGCTTTTAGCAATATCCCAGCAACATTACGGCGGGTAACACCACGAATGGGCTTCACACATATGGGGAATCGAACCCGGGAATCAGTCCATAGAAGAACCAGGTGTGAATCTAGCAACCATCATAGAAGAAGTTAACACGTTTCTTGTTAAAATTAACTACGTTCACAATTCAATACAACGGTATCATCAACATCATCATCATCATCATCATCTAAACCGAGTGGCAGTACATGTCCAAAACGATATCTAGGAGAAACTAGGATGACTAGGAATCAGACCATACAAGAACTAGGTGCGAACCCAGTGAGTGAGTGAGTGAGTTAAAATTAAACGTCACCTCGGCAATATTTCAGCCATATAGAGACGAGAAATGTTGGGCATACACAATGAATACAAGTAGGTAAATAACCAGTCATCAACGGACTGTAAAAGAACTAGAGTATCACAGATATGGATATGAAACTAGCATGGAAAACTAAAACATTTGAATTAAAGCAGACAATACAATATAAAACAACTGAAGGTAGATCACCATACTAGGAACCATGGCATGGGCGGATCCAGGGCCCCTATTCTCGAAAGTGTCCCATCTAAGACAGATCCTAAGTTGTTAAGACAGAAGTTAGGACATCCTACCGTAAGGATAAGACCCATTCTCGAAATGATCCTATACCTGTCCTAACTTGTGCTACCTATCCTAGCTAGGATAGCGAGCTCTTCAGTAGGTGAGATAGAAAAACCTTCATTTAGTTGGAGATTCTCCTAAATAATACCCATGATTCGTGGCATAAAAAACACATAATATAGGGAAATTCAGCTTTTGATGGACTTAGTAGATCTAGAAGAAATTATTCGATATTTTCATCACATTATAGTAATTGGAAAATTCATTTTTTGACAAGGCGATAACAATTTTACTTCAGAATTTGAAAGTCTGCCAAAAAGAAATAAGGATATTAAAGATATGTGTAAAAACATATTTTCATTGAATTTGTTTTTTTTATGAAAATCATGACTTGAACTCTCATTATGCGTCATCTCACAAACTGAAAAATTCACCTAGGAAATAAACAGGAGTTACTTCCCCTATCAAGTTGGCCTTGACATTGACATTAACGTGACTGACTGAAAAGAGCAATGTTGTGATTAAAAAGGCCGAGCATAGGTAAGAATTGAACAAATCTCTTTTGTAGATCTAAAGAATGCGTGCATTGCAACAAGTGTGTCTATTCATTACCGATTAATTGATAATATGAACTGAAGAAACTCTTCATAACTCATCAAAACTGTGTGCTGTTGTAAATTCAAATGTAAGTTTGACGAGTTATTTTGTTTGACGTCAAAATTGGTGAACAAACAAGTACCACTTTATGTTGACTTCCACTAAGATAGACTTAGGACACGCCAGAACCTATCCTAGTATTTGTCCTAAGTTAGGACATCCTAGGGCTAGGATACTTTTCGAGAATAAGGTAGGACACCTATCCTAGACCCTAGGATCAAAGTTAGGACATCCTTGGGCTAGGATCCTTTCGAGAATAGGGGCCCAGGAATTTTGAAGGGGGGGGGGGGGGGGAATAGTCAATATGTTCTTAACTGATTTTCAAAAGAGGGGGGTTCGAACCCCCCTGAAACATACACACACAAACCCACACACACCCAGCCCCTTGGATCAGCCCATGCATGGGGACTTACATTACTTTTGCTACCTGCATGGACCCTAGTTGGATGTACACCATCCCTTCAGCCGCTGTCATATCTCTCATATGTAACAACACATCCCAGTCTATAACCTTGACCGTAATCCTCAATACAACCTATGAGGGACTTTCTAAATATTCCCAAAGAGCATTTTGCACAAGCGAAATTATTACCAAAAGATCAAAGAAAACCGCAAATAATTTGCTGACTGGATTACAAGTGACAGCTGAAGATGTATTCAAGCACATGTTTGGGGCCATGTGCATACGATTCTGACGACCTTGGTGATAGTTCCTGTATGTATTAGGATATGTAGGGATCAATAACTTGACATTGCATAATAGCTACGTGTATATAAGCAGGTGACGTACAGTCAGTGTTTGTCTGCCAGCAGATTTCATCAAGACAGACGCAAAGGTGAGTGAATGAGTTTGTGACACTTTTAGTACTGTTACCGCATCATGGCAGTGGACGGAAATGGTGTTACGAACACACTCTTTAGCCACAAGGCTACCGCTTCACCTGACTGAAAAGGTAGTTTCAAAAGTTACTTTGTATACTCTTTCAAAAAGTAGTGAACCTGAACTTTCAATTTGGATAAGAAGTATAAGCGTTAACAAACCTTCCAAAAGACAGACATCGTATAGGTGAGTGACGGAGTGAGTGAGTCAACAGATAAATTGATAATAATGGATTTAAATTCAAAAGAACTGTAGATAAAATAACTAGATAATCACAGATAAAACCAGTACTGAAATTTGAAATCGAGGACAACACAATATAAAACCAGGCCATATAGCGATGAAAACAAGGTAATCAATGTAAAATATCTGTCGACAAAGGACAGTAAAACCAACTAGACTATCACAGATATATATTTAAAACTAGTAATATAATCTGAACTACTTTAACTATAGCGGACGATACAATATATAAATGGGCTACAAACTGGCAACAACTGAAGGTAGATCACCATATTAGGGACCATGGGGACTTACATTACTTTTGCTACCTGCATGGACCCTAGTTGGATTTACACCATCCCTTCAGCCGCTGGCGATGGTAGGAAGATTTAGCCGAAATTAAAAAGAATAAAAATACTACGTTTAAAAATCCGGTAAGCTTAAATTTAACTTTGAAAGTACTGGGACTTACGTACCCTCTCAGGAGGACAATAATCTTACAATACTTCAACCCCCTTTGAGGGTACAGCCACCAACAATCTCGGTTACAATTCTAAACTGCCAATAATAAAATATTTATCGTTCTACAAACTGTTCATCAATATTTTTATTATAACTCTATTTCTTTAAAAAAATGAATAAGTAAATGAAAATTAACAGTACTAAAATGATCCTTAACATTTTTTACAGACATGTTATGAACGCACCACCAGTTCTCTTTAATGCCAGGGGCGGTGGGGTAGCCTAGAGGGTTAAAGCGTTGGCTCATCACGCCGAAGACCCGGGTTCGAATCCCCACATGGGTACAATGTGTGAAACCCATTTCTGGTTTCCCCCTGCTGTGATGTAGCTGGAATATTGCTAAAAGCGGCGTAAAAACAAAACTCAGTCAGTCAGTCTTTAATACCACCCCTACACACAACGCATGGGATGCACGTGCACAACGCAGTAGCCCCCAATACATGTGCATGGGGTGTCATTCTTGATTTTGACGGTTTCAAGAAGGCCGATAAACCACTGTAGACCATTACCTTTGACAATCATCTTGCATCACACAATTGTTAGGGTTTGTTTCAAGCCGTTTTTGCGTACACATGTTAATATCGCGTCATACATCAATCATCTTTCAAGAGCCATTACTGTACAAAAAACTGGTCATAAGGAAGTGCAAGTCGTGATGCACTCTCAAACATTCATTATTATCAGATAAACATTGTTTGACTCTGATATATCTCCGAATTTTTTCCAATCGTAAATCAGAAATAAAGTTCACGTACTTTTTTAAGAGTATAATTTATCAATGTCTTTAATGAGGTACATATAGGCCTGAAACGTCTTCACAAAGATAGAAACCCGCATTGTGCATCTTTCCAGCATTGTATTTGAATAGTTTGTTCCTAACATTCAGAAGAGAGACCTTCAAGATAACACGTGCTTTTGGTTTATTATCCCTAGCAAGGTATACACTAGATTACTATCAACGGTATTACTAGACACAATAGCAGCGTCCTTTGGCATTGTAGTGCCAAGGTATATCAAGAAATGTTTCGGGAAATGAAAGCTGTCTATTCCTTTCTCTCGATGAATCGGAAAGTTTTTATTATGTTTAACAACCGATGTTTTTCAATGTAACAATTCACGTTTAAAAATGTTATTTGATCACGGACTCCTTTCTGTGCTGCAGATAACGACTTGCAATGATGCTTCTCTTCGTTTGTCTCTTGTGCCTCCCACTGTCGGTTCTCGGTGATGACAGAGACGCCCACCTGTATAGAGTCGACATCTATATGCCTCCCGAGAAGGGGAGGTACGAGACGGCGGCGATACGTAAGATTAATGACAAACTGAACGATCTTACTGACATCAAGGTTCTCTTTTCATTTAAGGTCTGTATAATTTTTAAAAATAATATGTTAATAACACACAACACAACATATATGACAAGAATTTTTGTTCTCATGCTACAGGTTTCTTATAATAAATACCAAGAACAAGGCAATCTAGGTCGCTTCTGATTAGCCTGCCGTGTACATCAATGTGTATTTTGAATCAAAATCAGCCACACTGATATGTCTACTTAAAGATACACTAGCAAATTAAAACTATTTTAATAAAACGGAGATAAAATAATTGACCGTTGATGATATTTTAATTAATTGCTGTTTGTGTCACAGGAGCTCGGAAATCCAAGAATACTTCTTGGTAAGTCGAATATTTGTCAGTGCTCTACCAGCAAAGTAACTGTGCTTCATACAGAGTGGTGTAAAGGTTATGTGATTGAGAATAGCAAAATCGTTGCTCATTTATATTAATGTATTCTCTGACAAAACCCAAACCTGGTTATGGGAGACAGAGCGGGGTGGTGCAACATATCATCTGTGACCACCATTTACGTCGATAGAAGCTAGCCAGTGGCGGCGCATTTAATTGAAAAGAGCATTCATAACGGTTTGGTGTGGATTGTCAGTCGAAGTATGGCCCAGCTAAGCCAGGGTTATCGTATGGTTCTGGTCCTGCTGTAGGCCTTAATCCTTCTCATCCCAGGTATGTTCAGTAGGGGTGTAATCTGCAGAAACAGTGGCTCGAGGCAGTACATCCACTGCAACTGTTACAATTTGAATAATCATGTTTGAACACCACCTTAGTCTCTGTATTTGCAGGGGAGAGCATGATTTATAAAAATATGTGCTGGGGTAGCTTACGAAATTCATTGATGTATATCTTTGTCGGCCCATACTCTTCCATGCACATTTCCAGTCTTAGCCCGTTCAAGGAGGCAATCCCTGAAATGTTCCCTTGGTCTTGGGTGACTCTAGACCCATGTAATACCATCACAGCTGTCTTTTGTGAAGTATGTACACACCTGAAAATAGTAACTGCTCAATTTTCTGAACCTTGTTTGGTCACTACACCAAGCTATGCTTCGCCTACTGAACTATCAACTGGTTCTGGCACTAAGAGGCGGCAAGACAGGAATCGTTAATGTGGTAGTTAAGAATTGATTCAAAGGAAGCATCAGCCGAAAAAGGCTATCTGGTTTGACATCACGTTGAGTTTGCTTGTGTTGTAAATAACGTCTCCAAAGAGATGATATTGTGTTCCGATGTCGCTTCATAACAATCCTGTTGGCAACATACCCACGGCGAGAAGAGGTCGGTTTTTTTTAAATTGTGGCATTTACAGTAAATGTAAGTGCGTGTTTGAACACCTGGCCGGTTAGCAACCAGTGTACGCTGTTCACGTTACAAATACAGGCAGCTATGAGTATGCAAGCTCCTAACATCCCGATATTGCACCATGTACTAACAGACATCTGCTATCTGGGAATGACGTATTAATGTCGAGGCTCTGTGTTCAGGGGTATGTATTAAAGCATAATATGTAATAGCATAATAAATCCATATTATTTTAAGTAGATATGAAGCACAGTTACTTTTTCGCGTCAGCTCATACACTGAATAATTAATTTCTTCATTTTCTCATGAATTCGTTTCTTTGAAGTACATTTTATATGTAAGTGATGACACTTGTTATTCTCTCATATCAAGGTACTTGCCTGCACCTTGTTTGTGCAAAAGTACTGTACGGTTATCTATCTTTAGTTGCTGGTGATCTGGAAGCCATTTTTTTATATTGTATTGTCTTGCACTGTGGCATAATTTTTTAACTTACATGCTAATTTGAAATATCTATATATGATAATCTCAGTGTTTTACTGCACTTTGTCGACAGTTGTTACAATATAATTTAATTTTGATCCATGTATTCGATTTTTAGTCAAGATATACATGGCATACTGCAGATGTGCCAATAAATATTAATTTACTTGCTCATTGATAAAATATTTTGAGCTTGGTTACCACCACCACAACGGGACGTTTTGTATATATAGTTCATTTTTATATTGTGTTGTTGGTTATTTATTTACTGTTTTAACTGCTTTAACCAGATAATATAGCTTTTATGCTGTGCATCGATGACAAACTTCTTATTGAAATTGCATTCAGTATTTATCTTCATATTCTCGTCACAATATGGCTGAAATATTGCCGATATCACGTTATATTTTAACTCACTCACTCACTCTTCTTAATAAATGAATTGTGTCACTGTAAACTGAGTACAGCAAAACTGAAGTGTCTTTGCACAATAATAGACTGTTTCTAAATTTACCATGTAGGCGATGTGTGTTGCAAACTAAACAACGACATTGCATGTTGCGCACCAAGCACTTATGTTTCTCACTCGCAGATTTCAATGTCTCGTGGTTCCACGCCTTCCATGTACATCATCATTCACGTGATCCTTTATCCGGGACATACATGTGTAATTTAGGCTACTCACTCACTCAGTTGACCGGACCAAACACATGTCGTCCGTCATAAAACAAATAAGAAAAACATATACAAATGTTAACAATCTGAAACATTTTGGTTTCTGGATGAAAGGGTTAAAACGTATATAGATACAGCTATCGATTATTAGGATGCAGTATATATTCCTCCTTTACCGATGAAATCGTGTAATATTATATCGGCTTTCAACATGCTTGACAGAATGATGGATGGAATTACAAGTGATTGCATTACATGCTGAAATGCATTTGTGCGATAGTATTGGTATTGCCGTTTACCAATTTACAAACACGTGCTGAACATTTTGATAGAATTCATCTGCATCTACATCAACGCATGGAACAATTCATATACACGTATCTATCCATGCTCATATTCATACTGGCAGAGGGAAAGTAACGATAAGAGTGGTATCCCCCGGTTGATGGATATGATCTTTTTTCATAATAAATGCACTGTTGTTTTTAGTTTAAATTTTCAAAGACACTGCTCTTTATTGTCGCAAGCCCTAATTAAAAAGACAAACAATAGAAAACAACAACATGATTTGGTCTAAGAAATAAAGCACTTGACAACTGGCAATTGTGTTACCACTGATTCATAAGTGTTGTTCCAGTTGTATTGTCTGTCACAGTTCCCCGCTTACGAATTATTAAGTTACTGTGAACTGTAGTGGACTTGACAATAGCTTACGTCATGAAAGAGCAATCTTGCTGTTCCTTTCAGATTCGTCAACTCTTGAGTACAATGAAATGCTGAAGTGGACGTTCGAGACAGATGTTGCCCTTGGCAAATCCGGCCAGAGACAGGCATGTTTCAAAACTCTCGCCGTATATCCAGTTGAGGTGCGCAGCTTTAATTTTCATGCAGTACAACATAAACGTTGACTTGCCTTTGCACGTGTTTGTGATGGGTGCCACCGATAGGACAGACTATTTCTGCCGTTTCTCGATCGCGACGGGCTGCATACTCATTCATAAACTGATGTTGACATAATATGAAACACTGAAGTTTTTGTGTCAGACATTTTTCGTGGTCATGAATTACGGTTTATTCGTGTGATTTAAACTAACACAAAATAGTTAAATTATGACATTTTTGAGAAATGAGATAACTTAACAGACCCATTTTACTTGCATTACTTCATGGTTTTAACAGAATAGGATTTCTTTTATAACAAACGGGAACAATTTAGAATATTGATATGTAAAAGAAATCTAGAACAGTTTCCATATTCAAAAGACATATTTAAATTGTAACATTCGGAGAAGGGAGTGTGCCTCTAGCAAATGGTGGTGAAACCAGGAGTTTGCGAAATACACCATTACTAGCACTTGACACAAGTACATGCAATTGCAAGTCAGTATTTCACCTGAAAAAGAAAACATATGAACACATTGTAAACTTAATTTGGGAAATTGTACATGTTTTACAAGGGATGCGGCACATTTGGAAATTTCCACGATAGGTTTATCATGCAGCTTTTCGTAAGCATTACTGAGGCCTTGAATGTTATAAACTATGTTATAAAGTTCTATAAAACCATCGAACAAATATTTTGCGAAATGTTTTGAAAATGTTTTTTTAAGAAATTTTCTTACGCTCAAATTTGTATGATTCCAGAAGCGTTGCACCAAAGTTTACTCGTGACACTCATTTACAAATTGTTTTGAAAAATGTTAAATTGCATTGTTTCGGAAATGTCTCAGAAATGTTTTCTGTAATTGTTGTTTAAACTTGTAAATGTTGTTCTGTGGTCTAAACTTTTCAAAGAAAGATATTGTCCAGTGGTTTGCTTCCGGTGTTTAAATATATAATTCATATTCGGTCATCGTTTTGTAAGGTACATTTGGAGATACGTGTTGTAACCATACGTGTCTGTATTTGTAGATGATTGCTATTGTCATATTTACGTTTTCTGTGCCCTATTGACGAGTATTTCTAAATTATTTCAGCTGCTGTACTTCGGCATACTTAGCCAACATGGCATAGACGAAATGGAAGTATATCTCCATGGACCAAGGAAATTCCACAATGAAGTAACACGAATCCAAAACCTTAATCATTACACATAAGTGTGTCAAAATGAAGGCACAATTTATGATCAAATACAGCGTCGATTTGACAATACCCAAATACATGTTCTTTCGCTGAATAAATGCAGTCATTTCATCTGCCACTGTTTTTCATTTCAAGCAGATGTAGTTATATGCACACATGACATTCCGGGTTAAAACAGATCTCCAGCAACCAATGCTTGTCGTAAGAGTCAACAGGTTCACTGACAAAATGATTTCGTGAATTGGTTTGTCAATATGGCCGCTGTAATGAGTGAGTGAGTGAGTTAAAATTTAGCGTCACATCGGCAATATTTCAGCCATATTGTGATGAGACCAGTTTCATATATGTCAATTTAAAAAATAATAAAAAAATTTAGTACGTAAAAACCTGTCATCGAAGGACAGTTAAACTACTAGAGTATCACAGCTCTAAATTTAAAACTAGTACATAAAACTAAAAGAAATTAATCCAAGAAGACAGTACAATATCAAACTCGGGCTATAGATCGCCAACAACTGAAGGTAGATCACCATACCAGGGACCATGGGGACTTACAGTGCCTTTGCTACCTGCATGGACCCTAATTGGATTTACACCATCCCCTCAGCCGCTGGCGATTGTAGGAAAATTTAGCCAAATTTTAAAAGAACACAAATACTACGTTTTTAAAATTTGGTAAGCTTAAATGTAACTTTGAAAGTTTTGGGACTTACGTACCCTCTCAGGAGGACAATAATTTTACAATACTTCAACCCCCTTGGAGGGTACAGCCACTTACAATCTCAGTTACTAATCTAAACTACCAAGAATAGAATATTTATATATTTACAAACCACGTATCAACATTTATCTAGTAATTCTATTTCTTTTAAAAATTCAATAAATATGTGACAGTTAACATTAAAAAGACCCTTCACTGTTTTGACATTAAAATATTTATCCCTTGTGATGGGCGGCTGTAATGACCATACTAAAACCGGATTTGAATGACTAGAACATATTGAGCCCAGGCAAAAGAGATTCCTGCTTCACTGGTTCCGTGAAAAGGATAGTCTTGAGGAACGAGGACAAAACCACTGCCCTCTGTATATGATGAAGAGTTGAGTTGTTCGAGTGCGGCGTAAAACAACCCCTCACTCATATACAATAGGGATTGATGATCAACCAAATAAAAGCAATTTATCAATTTGTGCAACTGATTTCATCTGACTATTTTGTATGATACTTTAACAAAATACGGGTGTCATTTACAGAAGAAAGTTGTTACCCGCAATAGTTTTACGGGACTGAATATTGTGTATTTCGTACAGTTGACCCAGGTTATAAATGATTAGTTGCCTTTTAATAGCAGGATAAACTTTATGTAAATGTATTTCTCTATGTGTTTCGTGTTTAAAAGTCGCATACTATATTTACTGATCAGAGGGCTGACATTTGTTGAGAAGAATCATAGTCTGGTCTGGTTGTTAGGGGAGTGACGTACTGTTTATGCAACAAAATAACCAACTGGAGTCACCGACTCGAATGTAATATTATCCCCTGATTTCCTGTACTTCGCAGATAAGCAAGAGTGTCTACGTGACCAAATCTGTGTCGGCAGATTGGATACGGGGCAGAGGAAACAGGGGAAATTCCTATATTTGAAAACATGTCTACATTTTGGCCATTTAATAAATGGTAATATCATTTTAAGTTAATAGTCGACATTTGTTTGCAATTTACTTGATATTACCATGACTCTACATTATATTATTTGCAAACACAGACATACTGTAATATAGTTTGAATATGAATGTGCATTTGTTAATTTCCCACTCTAGCAAACATAAAAAAACAGGTTTCTCATTTGCTTGTACTATTGATTTTGATCTTGTGAACATTAATGCTCATGTAGTAAACAAAAACACTCATTCTAACACTACGAGTAAAGTTATACTTGTAATCCTCTCAAAGGTTTTATGTCACAAGTTATATCTATCACACATATGTTGAGAAACATCATAGGAATACGTACTGCTACAAACAAAGAATGAACGTTCAAAAGGCAAAAATATAATTTGACTGAAATTCTTAAGTGACGATGTATCAGTTTGACTATACAGCTTCCTAGAAATGGATGTTATTGAACGACAGAACTCAGTCGGTCAGGTTCCTTCGACTTTCTGTCGTCATACCCTGGTCACGTTGGATGTTGCTAATTGTATCAATTACTGGATTGCTTGGTCTAGGTTAGTAAGAGACACTATTTAATGTTTACAACACACACACTGTATTTATCAGCTGCATGATCACGGGAATATGTAGACTTTGTATATACATCGGTAGCCTTGATATAGCCGACACGTGTTAGGAAGTACCCATTTTGTTCTCTTTCACATGGTGGCGAGGGTATTGCCATGTCGATGTAAAATGGTATTTTGTTTCAGTTCCTGTGCTCCTATGGTTTTTATCCCATCGTGTACTGTGGTGGCGTGTGGTCCTGTGAACAGAGCTCAGGTCACGAATCAGTTGAAGTTAAGCAACGTTGAGCTCGGACAGTCTTTGGATGGATGACTCCTGAGAGTTTTCAGGACTTCAGTCGCAATTTTAAACGCAAATAGAACGGGAATCTGTTGCAAAACAGAGATGCAAACACGGCAACCAGTTGACCCATTGTATAGTGTTGAAAACTGTGGTGGTTTGACGTTAACAAATATTGTCATTTTCAACGTTCTTGTGTTCTCAGGAAATCATATAACTGACAGTTTCAAACATTGAATTTGACGTTGAGGTATTGCATTCAATTCTTGATGCAGTACTTTCTCCAGCGCATCAAACGAGTTTACTGGGGAATCATCTCTGGTGTTTTTATTCTGCGATGTATCATCTTCCAAACATGGTCAATTGGTAGAGGCATGAACCAAATGGGCTCACTCACGCACACATATAGATCAGTAATACTTTAGCAATCATATTATCGTAGATTCAAATCCTGAATTCGCCTTGAATTTGATCCTTGGTTTGCCATTTCTATACACGTGATCGTGGGTTTAATTAAAGCGGTAAACCTCTAATATCTTGTTACTCTCTACTATAGCACACCGTGATATAACTCATATATTGATTGCCGAGGCGTTAAACAAACAGGCTCATTCAACCGACCCAAATGGACAAGGATGAAACATATAATCTTGTTGATCATTGTCGACACTCTCGTTCCCAGAAACGACCTGAAGTGATGGGAGGTACGCATTCTGTGGCCAGGACCATTTGGTGGCGAATAGGGTGACCCTGGCAGTGTTCTGTACCTGGGTCCCTACGAGGAAAGGTACTATCACCAAAATACACCGCACATGCTAACGTATAAGGGCAGCTGGCGTGCAACATGACAGCGTGTATTGCAGGTACGTTTACATGACCATGACGTGACAGCAAGACATTATGAGTTGTTCACTAGTCACTGGTACTTATCTTACCGAACACATCAGTGTAAATTTTGAACTGTTTGAAGCACGGGTATTGGATCATAATGAGAAGTACTGGAGTTAGGCAACAGTCCAAACACTACTAACACGAAGTACCAAACGAATTCCCACAGTTCGGCATTTCCAGTGGATAACAGAAAATGTTACTCGCCTGTAAGCGGGGTACAATGATTGGCTCAGGCAATCCAATCAGAAAACGACATTTATGTGTGAGGTAAGATCAAGTATAATATTATCCGAGACTCCCCATTCTGTCAACAATATGCTTCAGTTCCACTAACGCTAAAGTTTTTGTTAGCCCCAAACTGAAACCATACACTGGACATACCAGTTGAAGAGCTAAGATCTACAAACGGTTAATGTTGCCATTTTTGTAGCATATAACATTTTTTCCAGCAACCATTCACGTTGCTCCGAGTATTTTCTCATTTCTTCAAGTATTTTCTCGTTTCTTCAATAATTTGTTCGTTGATTCGATTAATTGCTCGTTGTTTCGAAGATATTTTTGTTTCTTCAAGTTTGTTTCAAAAACTGTCATAAAATTTCGAATATTCAATCGTTCCTAGGAGTATTTCCTCGTTACTTCAATCATATTTTCGTTACTTCGATTTCTCAATGAAGAATATGCTAACATTCTTGTCAAACTGGATTTGTACGGATGCGCTGTTCTTGCAGATTTAAATGAAGATGGCGCCAGGTGTATGACCAGTAATCATCATATCTGTGATAACTGGACTCATCAAGGAATATGGATTCACTGAATGTAATCTGACTACGGTGGATCTTATTCTTAACATGATTCTAAATCTATAACGATAAAGGACACAGCTCTGGACATTTGTGCTGTTCGTCACTTGTCTGATCATCAACAGGCGACTGTGTTATTGTTTGGACAACTTTGAGTCTGCGATTGGGGATATCCTGACACCTTGGTACTCCAGAGCACCCAAGTCCAGAAACCAACACCTTCTATCTTGTTCAAGATGTATATTCGCATGTACAGACGGCTATTACTCTGTACTCTCGTGATTCGTGAATGCGAACATCCCAGCGACATTTGTAGATAGCATCCGGACTATCGAGATCTTACTGATTAAATAATATGCTGATCTCAGCAATGGCAAAGATTACCATAACCATCCACTAAGTGATTAGACCACCTTTCCTCACAAGCAGATCAAACACTTTTCTATGTCCATAATAAGCTGCTCTCATCAATGGTGTCCTCACATATTTTCCTCTACTGTTAATGTCCACCATGTCTTGTGATAGGATATGCTGAGCCATGTTTGCATGGACCCCAATTGAAGCATGATGAAGTATGTTGTCTCTGTGATCATCCACGTATGACACGTTAGCTCCCATACTCACGAGAAACTGGAAAACTTTATATCCCTTTAATTCGGCCTTCATCAGCGGGGTTGCTCCCGTCTTACCTCTACTGTTAATGTCCACCATGTCTGCGGATAGGATATGCTTCGTCATCTCGACCTCTCCACCCAAAGCGGCCAGATGAAAGATGTTTTCTCCGCCATCATCCACTGCGTTCGACCACCTTTACTCACAAGCAGATCAAACACTTTTCTATGTCCATAATAAGCTGCTCTCATCAATGATATGCTCAGCCATGTTTGCATGTCCCCCAACAGAAGCATGATGAAGAATGTCTCCGTCATCATCCACTAACTGCGTTCGATTATCTTTACTCACAATAAGTTCAAATACTTTTCTATGTCCAAATAAGCTTCTCTAAGCAATGGTGTCCTTCCGTATTTATCTCTACTGTTAATGTCCTCAAGTTTCTGTGATTTGATATACTGAACCATGTTTGCATGCCCCCAAATTGAAGCATAAGGAAGTATGTTGTCTCCCTTATCATCAACGTGTGACACATTAGCCCCTTTACTCACGAGGAACTTGAAAACGCATATGTGTCCTTCTGATGCAGCCTTCATCAGGGGGGTCTCTCCGTGAGTCTCCCTACTGTTGATATCAACATTGTATTGTTTGAGTATATCCTTCACGATATCCACATGCCCCCCTCTGCAGGCCCAGTGCAGGATATTCTCTCCGTCATCATCCACGTGTGTCAAATTAGCTCCCTTGGTCAAGAGGAACTTCACCACGTCTCTGTGTCCACAATATACAGCCTGCAGCAGTGGAGTTGACCCGTGCATTCCCTTACTGTTAATATCAACACTGTATTGTGTGTCTACATCCTTCACAATACCCATACGTCCTCCTCTGCAGGCCAAGTGCAAGACATTGTCTCCGTTTTTATCTACTTCTGACAAGAAAGGCAAATAATCGTCTATGTCCCTCGTGTGCTGCCACTATGAGTGGTGTCATCCTGTACTTATCATCTCTACTGTTGACGTCAACCAAACCGCGGGACAGGATGCTTCTCACTAGGCCCAGGTCCCCTTTCCTACAGGCATTATGAAGAGTGTCCAGCTTGTCTGCATTTAGTTGTGGACATCTTTCAGGGTAGTTCTGCGTCATATCTGTTTACATGTATGTTATGATGAAAAAAACTCCCGACAGTCTGCTATCATGTAGAATATATACTGAGCAATCACCAGAACTTAATATGCCAGAAAAAGTACTTGGTGTATTGTCGCCTCTTTCGAAGGTTAATTTGAGACAAAAAGCGTTCAGTGTACATTGAGGTTTTCTAGAGGAGGGCTAGTAATTTCTTTATGACTGTAAGCCCCTGTTGCATATCTTCACAACTTTTTCCAAAGCTACAGTTATAGTTCCTAAAAGCCATCTAACTCACTAACGCCAATTGACAAATGAAAGTTGCAAAGTCTGTTAAACTTATGAAGATTATTATCCTTGTACAGTTTTTCAGAAAGCATGTCACGACACTAGTATAGTTTATTGCACAATAAACACCCTATCTTTACTTTCGATCGGATTTCTTATGTTTGGATATCTCAAAATTTTGTCAATTATGACATATTTATGCATAATTCTTTGGCACGTTGTAAAACATATACAATTCCAGGACTGGCATGATATTAGGCTATCGTGAAAAAAAGTGATTTATTCTTTTAATCTAGCTTTAAATCTTTGTTAGACACAGCAAGATATGTCATAGAATTGTTTAATCATACATAATTATTACAAGTCTTTTCTTAATGTAGATTCCAGTCACACAGATTAAAGATTTGTAAATTAAGATACAATAATGATATTAATACTGACCAACTTTTATGCTCTTTAATGAGTGTTGAACAAGATGGGTATCACTTTGTATTAGTTTGTTCATATCAGAGGCATTTAGGAGAGCAACTTATCTCTCCATATCGTTTCACATGTCAAGAAAGGGTAAAATTGTATCAATTGTTAACGTCTAACAATCTCGAACATAACATCTGTCCATATAATAATAATAATTTGAAAGAGCAGGTTCTCCATGTCGAGTCCTTTTCTAAAGATATTGACATGACATTTGGACTCGACAAATGTAATACTCTTCATTTGAAACGTGGCAAGGCAGGTAATGGTGGATCGGTCAAGTTACAGGGGGGAGGAGTTATTATAGTTATAGTTACACCTATCTTGGAATGCAAGTTCGAGACAAGCTCCAGAGTGCCCAAATTCAAGAAAAACTCCAGCAACATCACTTTGGGTAACACCACGAATGGGCTTCACACATGTGGGGAATCGAACCCGGGAATCAGTCCATAGAAGAACCAGGTGTGAATCCAGCAACCATCATAGAAATTTGTTGTTAAAATTTACTACGTTCACAATTCAATACAACGGTATCATCATGGTTGTACTAAACCGAGCGGCAGTACATGTCCAAAACGATATCTAGGAATACTGGTAACTAGGATGACTAGGGATCAACCATACAAGAACTAGTGAACTGTGTGAGTGAGTGAGTGAGTGGGTTAAAATTTAACGTCACCTCGGCAATCTTTCAGCCATATAGTGACGAGAAATGTTTGGCATACACAATAAATCCAAGTAGGTAAATAACCTGTCATCGACTGACTGTAAAATAAGTAGAGTATCACAGATATTGATATAAAACTAGCATGGAAAACTAAAACATTTTAGTTGAAGCAGACAATACAATATAAAACACGGGCTATAGTTCGCCAACAACTGAAGGTAGATCACCAAACTAGGAACCATGGCATGGGCGGATCCAGGAATTTTGAAAAGGGGGGGGATTCGTCAATATGTTCTTAAGTGATTTTCAAAAGGGGGGGGTCGAACCCCCTGACAACACACACACACACACACACACACACACACACACACGCCACCCCCTTGGATCCGTCAATATTACAGCCATATAGCGATGAAAACAGTGTAATCAATGTACAATCTCTGTCGACAAAGGCCAATAAAACCAACTGGACTATCACAGATGTATATTTAAAACTAGTAATATATAGCGGACGAGACAATATAAAAATTGGCTCTAGATTGCTAACAACTGAAGGCAGATCACCATACTAGGGACCATGGGGACTTACATTACTTTTGCTACCTGCATAGACCCTAGTTGGATTTACACCATCCCTTCAGCCGCTGGGGATGATAGGGAGATTTAGCTGAAATTTAAAATAACAAAAATACTACGATTAAAAAGTATGGCTGAGCGAAATTGACTTGGAAAGTTTTGGGGACTTACGTATAGGTGTGAATTCACCAAACAACAAGGAGTGAGTGCACGAGTTAATATTGAACGTCACATCGGCAATATGTTAGCTATATCGTGAAGAGAACATATTAGACATTGAAATGTAATATGTGTATATTATAAAGACCTATCTGCAACGGACAGTAAAACAACTCGAATATCACAATTACAACTAAAACTAGTATGGAAATTTAAAACTAATAGCACTATTTGGACAATACAATATATAAACTGGCTATAGATCGCCAACAACTAAAGGTAGATCATCATACTAGTGAGTGAGTGAGTGAGTGAGTGAGTGAGTTAAGATTTTAAGTCACATCGGCAATATTTCAGCCATATCGTGACTAAATCAAGTCATAAATATATCAACAATTAAAGTTAAATTATAAAATTCTGCCAACGAAGGACAGTAAAACAACTAGATTATCACAGATATAAATATAGAACTAGTAACTAAATTTAAAACATTTGAACTATACAAGACGATACAACATAAAAACAGGCTATAGATTGCCAACAACTGAAGGTAGATCCCCATACTAGGGACCATGGGGACTTCCAGTACATTTTGTTCCTGCATGGATCCTAGCTGGATTAACACCATCCCTTCAGCCGTTAGCAATTTGGCAAATTTAGCCATACATTAAACGAACAGGTATTGTACGATTAAAACTGTGGAACGTTTTAATTTACTTCGAATGTTTTGGAACTTACGTACCGTCTCAGGAGGACAATAACTTTACAGTACTTTAACTCCCCCTCGAGGATACATCCACTAACAATCTTAGTTACTAATTCAAACTTCCTATCATAAAACATTTATGTATTTACGAATCATTTAACAAATCAAATTCTTTTAAAAATGCAATAATTAAATGAAAACTGACATAATAAAAAAAGATCCTTCATAGTTCGTGATTTGAAATAGATATCCCTTGTGATGGAATATTCAACACAGTGGATCACCATACCATGGGAAAACCACAAGGAAATGTGCTGCAGTTACCAAGTTTGTATTCAAAAATTAACTACATTCACAATTCAATACAACGGTATCATCATGGTTGTATTAAAAGGAGTGGCAGTATAATACAAGAACAGTGAATACAGCAATGCAGGCAGTAAAGGTAATATTTACCTCTCAGCAACAGTAAACCAAACTGCAAATAAGGCCTTGGCCAGGATATGACCGTCAACAACTACACTGTCTTACACGTGGAACATTATATCACAGTGATTTACACTGAAACACACAGGGTGCAATCCAGCAGTCATATTCTAGTCAAACGAAGTTCATTGTTCTGATTTACAAACTTCAAAGGCTTAGACTGGGTATCCAGGTGAATATAGAAATCCCACATTTTCTAAGTGAATTTTATTGTAATTGTAATTTAAGCATTGTAATAGAAGATCAGTTATTATAGCAATAAAGTCAATGATAGTAATATTCTTCTCCCAGCAACAGTAATCAAACTTGCAGATAAGATCTTGGCACAGTATTCAGCGTATCTGTAACTAAAACTGTTATGCAATGAAATATATCGTGTAAATGGCTCCCCGTAATGAAACACCTTCGAAGTATTAAAAGACGGGTATCAAAGACAATTTTAGAGGTTGAACATCTTTTATGAAATAAACAGAATCGCCAACGAGCATTTTACACAAGTGGAATTAATACCAAAAGATCATAAAAACTCAAAAATAATTTTGCAGACTGGATTACAAGTGACAGTTCGAGATGTTTTCATACACATGTTTGGGGCCATGTGCATTCTGACGATCTTTACGATAGTTCCAGTATGTATTATGATATGTAGTGATCAATAACT